>NC_089822.1:40199458-40349458 GCF_035046505.1 Tiliqua scincoides
TTGGAGACTGCTGGAACAGACTGCTGGGGACACAGATTGGTGTTTGGCTGCCACGCCTAAGGCCTGCTGAGGATCAAAGTGCTGCTGTAGTGGCAGGAGGAGCTGCTGGTGGGAGAGGGAGGAAGGAGGACCTCTGCAGGTTGAACAGGCAAGCTTCCCCGGAGGTGGGGTCCAGCAGTGCTGCAGGGCAGAACTAGGGTCATTTTGGGGGAAAGAAGTGGAGCTAATTAGCTGAAAGTGGGCATAATTCTCTAGGCAGAGTTTAGAATCTGGCAAAACAGCCCTCCACCCTGAAAAGCCATGCTGCTGCCCAGTGGTATGCCCAGTGACAATGCGATGTGCTCTGTGTGGCACTGAGACTTATTGCCAAATGTACTGGTACTTGCCCAGCACCAGCACTTACTCCTTGTCAGGTGTAGCAAATGTGCCTTGTGGCATGTTCACAGTGCCTGGAGCTTCAGCACTGGCTTCAGAATTGGGCTGTTTGTTTCTTCACCAGCTGCGATCCTTCCTGGAAGAACATGTTGTGACCAGTTAGCCATGCTCTGGTCACATCCATGTTAGACTACTGTTATGTGCTCTGTGTGGGACTGCCTGTGTCAGTGTTTCTCAAGCTGTGGGTCAGGACCCACTAGGTGGGTCACAAGCCAATTTCATGTCGGTCCCCATTCATTTCAATATCTTATTTTTAATATATTAGACTTGATGCTACCAAGGTATGTGACTGCATCTGGGGAAATATTACAGATCTGTTCTTTTAACAGATTACTATGTATATGTTTTAACTGTGATAGTAAATAGAACTTGCTCCTGGGTAAGTGTGGGTAAGATTGCAGCCTAGAATTGTTAAAAAAATTTTCCTGCTTCATTATGTCCCTTCCGGTCGTGATACCACTTCTGGTGGGTCCTGACAGATTCTCAGTCTAAAACGTGGGTCGCAGTGCTAAAATTTTGAGAACCACTGGCCTATGTAGATGGAAAACATCCATTGATTTTTGAATAAAACCATGGGGCTGCTCCCTGGGACATCTAGAAATGAGCATCTCTTATCTGTGCTTCAAGAACGTCAATGGCTATAAAAAAAATTTTCAGGCACAGTTTTGCTAGATTTGAGATTTAAACCCCCAAATAATCCAGGACCAGGATAGCTGAAGGACTATTTTCTCTCACACAGATCTACCTGGTTATTGGAGCTCCAGCTCTGGGTGTCCCTGGTTTCTAAGGTGAAGTGATGGGTGACCAAAAATAGAATATTCTTGATTGTAGAAATGTCAGGAGTTTACCTGGCATCAAAACTGATTTTGTAGTTTTTGTGTCAGTTTCAATGTTATTGTTGCTTTCATTGTTTTAATGGCTCCTGTGGTTCTACTGCTGCTTTTAGCTATTGCTGCATGCTGCTGTTTTATTGCTATCTTGTTACAGTTATAGTTAAGTGTTTTAAAGAAACCTTTCTAAGTTGCCTCTTCTAATTTAGAAATTTTACATTGATAGGCAGTATAGGAAGTTTTGTTTTGTTTTAAAACAAAGAAATTGCCTAAGGGTGCAATCCTACCCTGCACTGGAACAGGCAAGCCAAGAGGCTTGGCGTGCTGGCTCACCGCCAGTGGCACTGTAGCAAACATGCCATAAGGCACGTTTGCGGACCCTACCATCAGGCAAGCGATGGTGGTAGCCCAGAGCTGGCTGGTGCCAGGCTACCTCCGAGTGGGCACCCAACCTAGATAAGCGGGGGCATGGGGGAGGCAGGGGGAGGCGTTCTGGGGAGGGGCGAGGCAGGGATAGGTCGGGGGGAGGAGTGCCAGGGGAAGGGAGTGGGAGGGAGGCAGGCAGATCCACCGGATTCAAAGCTTCCATGTAGGGCTCAGCGCTTTACACAGAGGCTCTTGATTCACCACCCAGCTTTGGGTTGGCGGTGAATTAAGTAGCCCCATTGCGGGGCTACTGCACTTATCTGGGGGAAGGGGGTGAAAGTTCCCTTCTCCCGAAGTGCTGCCAGCGGCTGCCTTGGGTGCACAGGATGCGACGGCAGCCATTTTGTATGCCGCCACAGCCCCATAACCCAGGCAGCTCAGGATTGGGCTGCCTGGCTTTGCACAGGATATTGTAATTTATTCTGTATGATCTGGTACAGGAGGCGGTCCATCATGGGCAGTGCCTCAATGAGCTCTTGAACCAAGTAAGCACAAACATTAGTGATTCTTCTGGGCCTTACCATTTTGATTTAGCAGTGATACAGAAGAAGATTTTAAAATGAACTAAGGCTACAATCCTATGCACAGTTTCCTGGGTGTAGTTCCTATTCAATACAGTGGGACTTAAGTCTGAATAGACCTGCATAGACTTGGGCTCTATCGAGCAAAATCTTCTCCTGTGCTGGAACAGGCAAGCCAGGAGGTTTGTACTGTATCCAGTGCAAGATAGGGGACAAAAGAAGCTCAGCCAGAGGCAAGGGGAAACTTTTCCCCTTACCTCTGGGAAAGGCACCCTTTCCCCTATGGGTCTCCTCGGACTTGCGCCACCTCTTGAGGTGGCACAAGTCCAAGGAGAGTGAAGCAGCTTGAAGCCACTCCATTTTCCCTGGGAACGGGGATTGGGATCCTGCATAACTGCTGGATCTCAGCCCCGCCTCCCGCTCCCCGCCCACCCCTGGGGCCGCCCACCGCCTGCCCTCCCCCCACCCAGGAATGCCTCCCTCCCGCCTCCTCCCTGCCTCCTTCCCACCTAAGAGGCTTGCGTCAGCCCAGCCGGGCCGACAAAAGCCTCAGTGCCTCTGTCGGTGCAGAGGCTTCTTCCAGCCTCCATAGGCCAGCGCACTTCTGTGCGCCAACCTAGCCGACTCCTGAGGAGGTGCAAACGTGCTTTACGGCAAGGCAAGGACTGGATTGCCCCCATAGTCACTTAACATTCTGACCTGGGCAAAAATTCAATCTTGATCTCAGATATGGTAGTCCTTTAATTCATAAGTACTTGAAAGCCCATGCACCATCAAAGGGAAATTCCTTGGACACTACTCTATGGCATCCAACAACCACCATCTTTTGTTACAGCTGTCCCCGAAGCCCCACAGAGAGAGTGGGAATAAAGCTAAATGTGTTTGCAAGGCATTTAATTGTGATTATTACTTTCTTAACAGAGTAAGTATGTCAAGTGTCAACCCCCACTTTAAACCTATGCTTCATTTTGAATCAAATTGCTTTAATACTTATTCCTCTTCGCTGAATAGCTGAGAGAAGAAAATGATGCACCCGTTAAATTAACGTATTTATTGTGCACAACGGCAGTTCATTTGCTCAATAAATAAGTTAAAATCTGAATCTCCTGTAACCCACTATTCAAACTGTCTGACTATGGAACCTCCCTAATCAAATACATCTACATGATATTGTAAGCTACATTACAGTATATTATTAGCTTGTAAAATGAAATTGCTGCAACATTATGTTCTATATGTTGAAGCAGTAACAAATTTACCAGTGATAGATGTACTAATGGATACATTGCACTGGAATAAATATGAATTGAGAATACCAACTGAAAACCATTGAAGTTTTTATATATATATGAGTTTAGGCATTTATGAGGGTGAATCAGGAAGCAGTGAAAACAATAGAATAACCTCATTTTTGGAAAGGAACCACTCAAAAGGAAATTATGGACACCTTTTTGTAAAATGAAACTGTTTATTTGTAAAAAAAAAAACAAAAAAAACATGTGCACAATGGCAGTTCTTTGTGTTAAGCTATCATTTGCTTGTATACAGAAAAGGAATTGGGAAAAGTATTCTTCAGTCTTGTCCAGAATGTTTATATGTGTTTTCTAGTTTCTTCAACCAGCCAACAGAAGCCATCTTAATTAACAAAAATATACTTAGCATCGGGATAGCACAGTTCAAGCATTCAAGATGCTGTACCAGCCGAGGCTAGTGAAAAATACTTCTGCAAAGAAGAAATATTGGAGGGAACAGTGAAGTTGTTTGCCTTCTCATACTCCAACCAATGTCTTTGGTAATATCAATTATTAGTAAGACATGGAGGTCCCGACCCCTACTGCCAATTGATTTTCCACTGCTGTGCCTCCTTCATGTGCACAAACACAGAACATCTCCACCAAATGCTTAGAAACTGGGATTCCGAGGACTGAACAAGCAGACAACAGTTGTTTAGTTAGCCTTAGGCAAGGTGACGCCAGTGATTACTAAGGCTTGGTAGAAAATGAGCTTTAAAATGTGGTGTATTCATGTTCAGAGGCTATGCGTACTTGGCTAGATAGCAAAGCAACAGTAAACAGGAAGGGATTTTATGATAGCCACAGACACAGGGCCCAATCCTATCCAATTTTCCAGTGCCGGTACAGCTGTGTCAATGGGGCATGCACTGCATCCTGTGGTAGGGAGGCAGTCACAGAGGCCTCCTCGAGACAAGGGAATGTTTGTTCCCTTATCCTAGGGCTGCACTGCAGCTGCAGCAGTGCTGGAAAGTTGGCTAAGATTGGGCCCACAGTATTCTGGTCCAGTCTCATGTCTGATAAGGCTGCAGTATACAATATATACTGTATTTCTTATTAATCCTTTACCTAAGATCATATTGACTCTACATTTAAAATAAATATTTTTCTTCCCTATTTTGTTTGCACCATAGCAAACTGTTATGTATATGCCAGAATTCAATGGATACCATAAAGCATCTATAGCCGTAGAAGGTTATCAAAATAAAACTACATTTATACTGTTATTGGAGCTGGCAGAAACTCAATAAAGTGCTTGCGTATTGTAATCTTCTCCATTTCCCTGTCATTGAATGGCCTTTTAATTAAGGCATCTTGATATGATAACATATGGAAATGTGTGAAACTAAAGATATTGCCTACACATGCTATTATAACTCTGTGTGTGAGATGAACATTAAAATAAACTTTTCATGTAGAATAATAGTTATCAGACTAGTTCACAACCCAGGCAGTTTAAATCTTTTCAATTAAGATATAATGGGACAGGAATCATATTTCAATACAAATATTTTGGTTTCATTGCCTTCTGATGAGAAAACGAAGATCTGTCATTTTATGCCTAGAAGGTGTTCAACGTATTATTCAACATATTTTTTTTAAGGAAAAAGGAATGAGACTCACTTTTTAATATAAATTTTAATCCAGGTTTTGGATCTTCTGTTCTTTAGGAGATGGTGACTGTAGATGACTCTGATCATGACACACAACCACATGTAGAACCAGTGGACTCAGTAATGGCTACCCCATCTAAGAGGATAGACAAAAGGCCTTGGGAAATGGTTAACTGAATTGATCCATAGACTAGTCATTATGTGGTTTAGAGTCCAAACCTATTCCCTACCATCTTTTGCCATGCAGCCATGCTGACGGAGCATGCACTGCTTGCGATGATGGGGGGCTACCAGTCAGCCTGGAAGAGGTAAGTAAAAATATCTTTTACTTACCTCTTCATAGGCCACTTGGCCACCAATGGGTCTCCTTGGTCCTACGTCAGCTATTTACTGGTGTAAGTCCAAGGAGAGGCAATGGGAGTGTTGGGTCAGGAAAAGTGTTGGGTCAGCTCTGTGGCATGCCTAGCAGTTGGGATCCACCCCCTCCTGTCCCTGAACTGCCCCTGCCCACTACCAGCCCTGAACCCCCCCTGAACTGCCCATAGTCTGCCCCACGGGCACCTACTCCAATGATGGGTCTATCTGTGGTGGAAGCACAGGGCCACCAGCCCTGTGCATCATTGACCAGTGACTCTGATCCTCATGTCAGCAGCGCACTGTTTATAGCAGCACAGGGGCATTTATGAAGGCAGATCATGAGATCCACCATGGTAAATTTGAATAGGACAGAGTCATTAATCTGCTGAGGTATTATTCATGAATGAACCCAAGGTGGACAAAGCTAGAGTCAAAGATCTTCCCAAGCCCACTGACCCTGTAGCCACAATGCAGACATTATACATGAGGTGAACAGGTTCTATTCTTCTACACTGTTACTCATTTACAGTCTTGGGGAATGGATTTTGTTACTCATTTCACTTCTTATTCATTTCAATTACTAGTCACACTGCACAATGCTGCATTACCAGTCACTCTGCATGTTGCTTTTGGCTGACCTGGAAACAACCCCAGTCATCCTTGTTAACGCACAGATGCATTCAGAAAAGACTGTTTACTTTTTCAGGCTGCTGCCTGGGAAGTTATATTATCTGGATGCATCCTAACTAATTGTCATGCTTGGATCTTGGAAGACCTTCTTCAGACTGCTTGCCCACTCTCTGATCTTACTGCCTTCCTGTGTAGTGTCTAGCTAACTTCATTGTCTTGAGTCATTTGAGACTTTTATTTTATTTTTTAAAATTAAAAAATATCTACCCCGCTTTTCCCTTGCCAAAATAAATTCCCACGGTGGCTAACCAAATTCATTAAAAGTTGTTAATAAATTCATAATTCCAAATTTATAAATGTTAAATATAAACATAAGAAGTGTTAAACATAAATTATGTTTTATTCAGCATAAAAATGTAGACCATTCTAATGTAGACCATTTCTTTGGAAAGTATTTGTTTTGTTTTTGTTTATAATACTAATGGCCAAATGGTTCAATTTCTTCTCCAAAATGTATCTCATCATTTTTCAATGTAGAAAAGATGTATGAATCTATTTGTGAACATTCTCTCTAGCTTTCTTGCTTATACTGATCCATTTTGATAGCATAAGAAATTACATTTCTTCAGGTCAAAGTTTTGATAACAATTAAAAGGAGAAGATCACAAACAGCAGTGAAAAACATTCATTTTTCAGTGTCAGTTCAGCCTCAGAATGAATTTTAGGTGTTTCACCCCAACTGGTTTGACTTTTGCTATGTAGTGAAATTCACAGTATTTCCCAAGTTTGTGATGCCAAATCCTGAGCTGGACAATTATTTCAGAGCCTAAGGCTGCAATCCTAACCACACTTTCCTGAGAGTAAGCCCCACTGAACAAAATTAGACTTACTTCTGAGTAGACCTGGTTAGGATTGTGCCCTTGGACTTCTGTTTTGGCTTCAAATGTTTGGTTCACTCCACTCTCCATTGTAGGAGAGCTGCTGCTGCTGCTGCTGCTGCTTCTTCTTCTTTTAATAAAACACCAACAAAAGACAATTATTATGTCAAGGCAGGATAGGTATGGTTGAAGGCCTCAGAAGGACACATATGTCCAAATTCTATTCAGGGCCTGTGCCAGCTGCGCCCTGATTTTAGGCAAATTCTGTTCCCTGTATCCTTCTAAAACAGTAACTGAGAGAGGCATCAAAAAAACCTAGGAGACTGGGCTCCCTCTGGTCCCCCTTTAAGCCATTTCAGCCCAGTGTTGCAGGTACGCAACAGGGACCAAATGTGTACACTTGTGGGCAGGTCAAAAATAGGTTAAGCCATTTCTGCCCAGCGTTGGATATATGGAACAGGGATAAAATGTGTACATCTTTGGGATGGGTAAAAATGGGTTAATTAGGGCACTGACATAACCACATTACTTTTGTAAGAATATAAGAACATAAGAAGAGCCCTACTGGATCAGGCAAAAAGTCCACCTAGTCCAGCTTCCTGTATCTCACAGTGGCCCACCAAATGCTTCAGGGAACACACAAGACAAGACACAACCTGCGTCCTGGTGCTCTTCCCTGCATCTGCCAATCTGAGGTAGCCTACCTCTAAAACCAGGAGCTTGCACATACCTACCATGACTTGTAACCCATGATGAACTTTTCCTCCAGAAAATTGTCCAATCCCCTCTACTGTATCCATCCCCCTGCATAATTTTGTTTGACTTAATCATGTCCCCCCTCAGGCGCCTCTTTTTTAGACTGAAGAGCCCCAAACATTGTAGCCTGTCCTCATAAGGGAGGTGCCCCAGGCCAGTAATCATTTTGGTTACTCTCTTCTGCACCTTTTCCATTTCCACTTTTTGAGATGAGATTACCAGAACTGGACACATTACTCCAGGTGTGGCCTTACCATTGATTTTTATAAACAGCATTATAATATTCGCCGTCTAAGGGTCCAACCCTATCCAACTTTCCAGCACTGGTGCAGCCACAATGCAGCCCCAAGGTAAGGGAACAAATTTACCTTTACCTTGAGGAGGCCTCTGTAACTGCTCTCCCACTACATGATGCAGCACATGCCCCATTGGGAGAGCTGCACTGACACTGGAAAGTTGAATAGTATTGGGCCCTAATTCTCAATTCCTTTTCTAATGATCCCAAGCATGGAATTAGCCTTCTTCACTGCTACCGCACCTGGGGTCAACTCTTTTATCAAGCTGTCCACAAGCTCAGCTTGTGTCTCATAAGAGTACCAAAAGTCATTATATATAGTCTCTTTGATTGACCTTACATCTATTTTGTAAACCTGTTTCATTAAAATAATTGACATTGATTTCAGGAATAGTTTCTGAAGAATCTCCCCAAGTTTCTTGGAAATTATAAAATCATATGCATTGTCTTATTGTTTCTGCCATTCATAAGTTAAAAAAATTTTTTCCCTGGTTTTTCCATTGTCTGCAAACAATTTGGGAACACATACAATGACAGTATTGTTTCAGGTGCATGAATATTCATATTTTGTCCTCAAGGACTCCTGCAGAGCAATACCTACTGTAGTCCTCAAGAAGTATGTAAAACATGTGGCATCAGTCCTCTTGGAGTGTAGAATATGTGTCTGGCAGATGTCATGAGTACTTGGCATTGATTTCCATGGGCTTGAATGAGGCAGTAATCTGTGGTTTCAGACAAGATGTTGTACTTGCTTGTAAGATATAAGATGATCCAATCAACCATGTAACTTTGGCCTGTTGCTCTCCTATTTCCTCTCTAAAGTATGTACCGAAACAAAGAGCTGGTGTTCATCAGCAGCCAGATGTTTCTACATAAAATGGAACATATACATGGGAACATATACATGTACTAGAGCAAGGGTCTCCAAACATTTCAATATGAGGGCCACATCATATATCTGACATGGTGCTGAGGGCCAGAAAAATAAATTGAAATAATAAATATATACATTAGAGATGAAAGAGGGGGGATGGATTGTGAAAAAGTATTTGGGGGAGCAGAAAGCAAAATTGATTTGTGCAAAAGGGGGAATGGATTTTGAAAAGGAAAATTAATTTTGGGAGAATTAATTTTTGAAAGGAGGAATACAATAAAGGAATTGGGGGGAAACTGACGGGGAAATTATTTGGAGAGATGGGGGAGAGAATTAATGTGTTGGAGGGAAAAAAAGTTGGGGAACAATTGAATAATAAGTAAAATTGGGAGAAATCTGTGAAATAAATTTGGAAGCAGGTTGCTGTGGGCCAGAGCATCAAGCTTCCTCACCACATGCCCCAGGTCGCATCAGGGCTGAGGTTTGGAGACCCATGTACTAACTAGAGCAACTACTTTTTGTAGTTTTTGCTACTCTATTCAAAATTTACTCTGTATGTGTTCCAGTTGTACTTACACTCAGAGCTTGTCATGTTTTGAAGGATGTGTGAAACCTGCCCTGTAATATTCATGTGTTTTTTTCAGAGTTGTTAAAAAGTGGTGTTTAGACCTTTTATCTACACACACATGGAAATGGCATGTTCCACTTTGCTTGCTTGCATGCCTAGTTTGCATCCTATCATTCACCTGCATTGTTTCTTATTCATTTAAAGGCCCAGGGATCAGCCCCTCTCCCAGAAACGCATAAATGCATAAGTGCCAATTCACTTTCTTCCTGATATGAGGGAAAGTGGCTTAATTGTACAGTTTAAAGTGCTGACCAGCTTGCTAGGGCTCATCAAGTTCCTCATTCAAAACCTGATTGACTTGCTAGGCTTTCTTATGGATTCTCATACAAACTGCTGACCCATTTGCGAAGTGCCAACAGCACTCGTGCTTAATTGCACAATTAACTTTTTTTCTGCATATCCACCATAACTGTTTCAAAACCTGTTGTTTCATCATGAACCAGGTTGTCAGTGCCTGGGGCAACATCAAGACCTCCGCCCCTATTTAGTGGTAGTGGCCAGCAGCACTGGGTTGTGGCTACTCTCACGCTGCCTATCAGCAAATAGGGAGAATCAGTAGTGATAGTGGCGTAGCTAGGTCATTTGACAGCCGGGGCCCATAAATTTCTGTCTACCCCGTATGACTTAGGGCACAATCCTAACCCATTTTTCTGGCACTGTCATAGCGGTGCCAATGGGACCTGTGCTGCATCCTGCAGTTGGCTGTCACTCACGGAGGCCTCCTCACAGTAAGGGAATGTCTGTTCCCTTACCTCGGAGCTGCATTGCCCCTATGTCAGTGCTGGAAAATGGGTTAGGATTGTGGCCTTAATGAAATAATTAATTAATTATAAACTTTTTAATACCACCTTTCCTCTAAAGAGCACAGGGTGGTGTGCATGGTTCCTCCCCTTATTTTGTCCTCCCAACAACCCTGTGAGGTAGGTGAGACTGACAGATAATAATAGTCATAACATGAAATGAATAATAATAATGGCCAGAAAATAAATGCAGTAAATATTTTCCCACAAGCAATGGATGAAATTCTTCATCAAATGGTATATAACATGATGGTATTATTCCTAAAAACCACAATTTCCACAACTTTGGTCATTAAGGTGTCACCCCCCCCCCCCCCGAGGATGTCTCATTGGTTTATTTTGGCAATTCTCAAACTTTTAGCACTGGGACCCACTTTTTAGAATGACAATCTGTCTGGAACCCACCAGAAGTGATGCCATAGCTGGAAGTGTCATCATCAAGCAAATTAAAATTAATAATTATAAATAATTAAAGAAAAACAAATAAATAATGGGAAGCCAGCCCTGTTCCACCAAATGAATTGTCTCTGTAGCTTGCCTGCAATAACAGGCACAATAACCCCTCCACAAATAAATCAGTGAGATTTTCAGCCCTTCCCAGTGCCCACCTTACCAGCTCAAGCCTCTATTTTTTTTTGGGGGGGGGGGGGATGCTGCCTTCTGGAGCATTTGTTGAACTCCACTTTCATCAGATCGGGACGATACTACTAGCCTTGCCCAGCTTGACCAGGAGCCAATGCACGTTTGCTTACTCTTGAGTAAATGTAGTCATGTGGCTGAGTTTTGCTTACAATAGGGCTCTATACATTCATCAGCTTGGAAGGAGGGACCTCCTTCTTGGGTGTTTTTGGGGGGCTGCGTTCATCGGAACAGGACCATTCTGGTGTCACTGGATTCCTCTCGGCCTGCCCTTTCCAAAGGACTAAGGCAGATTCACCTACTCGTGAGTAAATGCACAATATGGCCCAGATTCACTTTCCATAGGGCTCCATGCATTTTTTTTTCTGGTTCTTTGGCCAAAACTTTTGAAAGAAAGGTGATAATTCACTCTGGTTTTTCCATTGCATTCTGCTGGCAATTCCACATCCAATGGTAGATAGCATGATGGTATTAATCCTAATCACCGCGATGTTAGCTATTTTGACCACTTGTGGTGTCACCCCTCCAAGGCTGGTACCTGGGAGGGATCGCCCCCCTGCCCCTTGCTAGCTAAGCCACTGGGTGGTGGCTAACCAGTACTGGGGGCTCAGGGGGGTCAACCTAGCTACATGAGCTCTGATAGGCGTGGGCCCTCAGCCAGTACCTGACCTAGCCAACTTAATGAGATCATCCCTTTTAGAGACACCTGTAGGCTGAGCTGCAAACGTGGTTTTCATTCCAGAAAGCAGAAAACACGAATATTCATTGCATCCCTATATATTTTGCCACAGTAATGGTATTAGGCTTTCTGCATCTATCTATGGATTTAAATGTTTTAGCTACTTTCCCATATTTAGATTTAGTAAAAAAGCTAATAGTGAAATATTAAGGGAACTTGCTACAGAGTTGCATACTACATATTCGGTGTGATTGCTTATTATGATTTGTAGAAGAGAAGGAGGAAAAAGTAAAATGCTGATGTGGGTGACTATTAATGGATTGAGTATTACATGTATAACTCCCATTAGTGCTAATGGGCCTTACATTCCCAAAGACCCCATTCATGCATTAATAGAAAAATAAAACAAGCTTTTTTTCCTCCAAAGTTGAAATCTCTTTTTAAAAAGCAAAGTAGGACTCATGAAAGTTTATCCAAGAAATATTTAAAGCAATATTTGAGCTTGATGTTTTAAAAAATGGAATGCTCGCTGTTCGTCAGCTCCGAAGATTACCTCCTACGATTCAATAGGGAAAAAATGTTAAAGCTAGAATTCCATGCTTCCCAAAATGCTAGCAAGCAGAGAACAAGATGGATAACAGGAAGGGAACTGACCCAATATAAACAGTCACAAAGAGCATTCTGGCAGAATTTCAGATTCAAGGCTGAGGAAGGTCAGAAATATTTAATTGTTGAGTCAAAGAGGATTCAAAACTCATTCACTGGCCTTAGGATCTCTCAACCCTGAACTCCATTCTGCAATATGGGAGTAATAGTTCTATTTTAGAGTGGTGTTAGCATGTTTCTTGTGATAGTCTGGGTGCACTTTGAATGCTCAAGAGTGTCATAGAAATGCCATGCATTTGTATACTCCATAAAATAGGTGACTTCCCAGAAAAACATCCTGTGCCTCTTTCTGCCCAAGAGACATTCTCTGCCAACAGCCTTGTTGTCTTCCAAAGCTTTTCTCTTTATTGGGTTTTTCTCTTGGCAGTGTCATTTCAAGAATACATGAAACTGTTTATTTTTCCATGAGTGGGAGAATCAAGAATTCTCTGTGCACATTCATTTCCCAAGTCAATCCATGTATTTGTGGCAATACAAACACTTTAGAAATGACACCAGGTATGACAGAGCCCTGTGTGTGGGTGGAGATATGAGAGAGAAACCATATTCATTTGGTTTCCAGGAAGGAGAACACTGCTGAAAATGTGTCCCTTCTGACTACACTAGAATGGTGTGCTCAGTATCAATAAGAGAAAAGAACCACTAGCTCAGTGATTTTCAATCTTTTTCATCTCATGGCACACTGACAAGGTGCTGAAATTGTCAAGGCACGCTATCAGTTTTTTGACATTTGACAAGGCACATCATGCCATTGGTGGGGGGCTCACATCCCCCAATGGCCCTACTAATAAATGACCCTCCCCAAAGTCCCATGGCACACCTGTGAACCATCCACAGCACACCAGGGTGCCACGGCACAGTGGTTGGAAATGGCTGCAAGTCTAGCTCATACCACCGGGTAGATGGGACTCGTTAGCCTGGGAAGGCAGCTCATCTGAGAGAAGGAAAACTCTGATCCCAAACCTCCACTGCCTTGTGGCTACATCCAGTTATGGAAAAGGCTTCAGGAGTCAACCTCAAGGCAAAATCCAGAGCCGGAGTCCCTGAGGCAGTTCATGGCTGAACACAGTCACGTTCTGGCAACTCCTGTGATGCCGCTGGAACCAACCATACTGGCTTCTGCCTTTCCTTTGGACTATTTCAGCGACATGGAGAGGGGGGATTTGCTGCATGGGTAACAGTCTATCCTCCATATCTACCTTACCCAGGCTTTGCGCACCGGAGATGACACTGTTCCGGAACCACTATTCAGAGCGCGATACCATAGTCTTCCGAGACTGAAGGATGCCAACAACTAGCTCATAGTAACAACATTTCAAATAACAGAAATCTGGAGAACTGCTGAGTACTCAATCATACATATTAATACTTTCTCGCTTTTCATCATTTTTTTAAAGTGGTGCTAAAGCTCTACAGCCACCTATAGATTTTTCCCCTCCTTGCATTACTGATATGCATTAACTTCTATTAAGAATGGATTTCCTATTATTCCTACAGAGCCTGCTACAGCTTAATCTGGGAGTTAAAGATGAAATTAACTATGGTCACTGGCACTGTTAATATACTCCCCACTACCATTGTAACATGACCCTGTTGTATACCAGCCGAGGAGTGGACAATGACTCCCTTTAATAAGCAAAGGGAACATGATCTAGAGCAGGCCTGTCTAACCCATGGCCCCTGGGTCATTTGACGTAGATCAGTTATATACTGCAGTTCACAAGGTGCTCAATAAATCCACCCCTTTTTCCCCAGTCTCCCTGGACTCATCATAACAGAAGAGTTATCAGGTAGCTGGCAGTTCTCCTTACCTATTGGTGGATCCTGCTCTTGACAAACATGATCTAGTGGGAAAGGTGTTGAGCTGGGTTCCACATGCTCCCAATTTAATTTGAAATTTGATATAAGCCTAGGAAAACAACCCCTTGTTCCTGTTATATGTTTGTATCCCTTGCTGAACCATGCAAACCTGACTGAACAAAAATGCAATTGGAATAGTTTGAGATGAATGGTGATGATATGCAGCTATGCTAATATCTGGGCAGGAGTGATGAATTGTGCTCCTGCTGCTCACAAACTTTGAATCAATGAGTAGTTCTGTCCTGTACATTTGCTTCAATTGCAACGGTGCAAATGGAGACTTCCAGCATTACAACAAAAATGGCATACAGAAACCTGCCCCCTTTATCACAGCCCCATAGCGGAGCACTTGCTTTCAGTATAGTCATATCATATCATCCAAGGATACGTTGAGAACTGCCACCCACCCTGTTAGCTTTGCATGGAAGAGGCAAGCAGGCCCAAAGTGGGCTCCAGTTTCTGGTTGGATCCAAACATTGCTTTGGATCTAGAGGTCTGTTTGAGCAATTCAAAACTCAAGGAAAGTTTGAAAAGGGTTTTGTGATGTGGCATGGAGTTCTGTCATGCAAAAGAAGTGAAAGATTTCACTTGGCATGCCCAAGACACCTTTGGATCCAAGCCTTTTTATTCCCAAGCCCAGTGGCTCTGAGATCCTGGTCTAACATGATGCTCAACAACACATCCTCCTTTCTGTTCCCCTCTTAACCCACACTGCACTGAAGGCTTTGACCAAGCTGACTGCATATCTAGTAAACAAACTGCCCTTGTTAGGGGTGCTACTCCACCAGGACCACGGTCCAGAGTAGGCCAAAAAAAAAAAGCAAAAAAAAAAAGCACCACCCCACAACCCCAAACATGAGGCATGTGGCAGTTCATCACTGGGTCCCTCCCCTCATCTCTTACGCCAGTGGCTCCTCATCTCTTACCCCAGTACCAAAGTAGGGAGAGGTGAATAAGCCTTAATGATTATCAGGAGGATCTGTGGTATCCCCCATTACTTCCCGAAACAACAGTTTTATAGTAGGGGCCAGGAATAGTTGACAATTCCCTTGCCTTAGGGCAGGGGTGCTCAATAGGTGGATCGCGATCTACCGGTAGATCGCGAGGCAAAATGAGTAGATCGTGGAGTGCCGACCCCCCCTTCAGGTGCCCCTGGGAGGAAACGCCAGGAGAAAGGCCCATTGTACTCAATGGGGCTTACTCCCAGGTAAGTGTGGCTAGGATTGCACCCTCACAGCCTAATCCTAGGCATGTCTACTCAGGAGTAAGTCCTGTTATACTCAGTGGGGCTCAAGGTACACCAACATACATTGTACACATAAATGTTATATGTTATGATGGCGTGAACATTGTAAAAAAAACTCTGGTAGATCTCCGGGCCTTGCTGGGTTTCAAAGTAGCTCTCGAGCCAAAAAAGTGTGAGCACCCCTGCCTTAGGGCAATTTCACCAATTTGGTCAAATTAGGCCCTGCGCCTGGAGGCCCCCACCACCACCACTGGGGCAGCATGTGGAACACTCACTCTTTAGCTGATGCTCCGGCATAGAATCTTCCATGCCAAGGTGTCTCAAGGGGAGTGTGGCGAGTGCAGCATCACTGCTAGACGGTCTTCCCTCCTGCCACACCTCCCAGAAGCTGTTGACAGTGATGCCACTGCTGGGTGCCTCGCTGCTGCCACTCATCCTGGTGAGTAGAGGGGATGCAAAGTTGGGCCCCACAGTTCCTAAGGCTGGCGCTAGTTAACAGGCATATGATCTTCTCCCATTTTCAGGAATCTAATCCAGATCCAATGTCTTTGTTGACCCTGCAGCAATGCCACTGATCAAGGTCCTAGATACAAAACAAGCAGAAGGTCTTTTGTTTTCTCAACAGGTGGGAAACCCTGGCCTCTGAACGGCCCGCTTGGAGGCAGGCTGTGCTGCATGGCCTCTCCCAGTTTGAAGAGACACTTGGCCAACAGACTGAGGCAAAGAAGCAAAGAAGGAAGGCCCATAGCCAGGGAGACAGACCAGGGACAGACTGCACTTGCTCCCAGTGTAGAAGGGATTGTCACTCCCGAATCGGCCTTTTCAGCCACACTAGACACTGTTCCAGAACCACCATTCAGAGCGCGATACCATAGTCTTCCGAGACTGAAGGTTGCCAACTACTGCCTTTCTTTCCTGTGTTTGGTCTGTTCTACATTTTAAGTGAAAAGGACTGCTGCCTGTGCAGTGTTTAGAGAGTACCTTGTGCAGATGATGCACTCCACACCAGCCATGTTCAAGGCCTCCAGAAGCTCTTGTAAGGTCGAAAACCAATAAAGCAAAAATGTTGGTGACATTTGCATGTTGATTAACATATGCACACTTATCTGGGGATCTTTTTTCATATTCCATCTTTCCAACTTGCAAGTAGGCAGGATTTTAAAGTGCAAGGCAGGAATGTTCTGTGGCTCATTTCTGTACGAAGAGAAATCCCTCGTGTGAAAATCTGTGCTGCTGACTAGAGCTTTAATACAAACTTACAGGTGAGCATAAAGAAGGTTAGATAAGACTGAAGCTGTAGAAGCAGATGCAGTCCAGGTATTTAGGAGATCAGAGAGTAGCTCATGCTGTGTTGTAATATCTTTCTGACTTTTTTGTGGATCCTACAGACTGTTACATGACAGATTAGCTTCTCACCAAGTCGTATTAATAGCTTCTTAATCAAGGTATATTGGCTCCCAGTTTAAGACTAAGGAGAACTCTTAACAACATAGCATTTTCAAGAGTGTCTGGATCATTTGGGGGGGGGGAGCATGTGCATGTGTAGTTAAGAAATCTCTTGTGTTAAAAAAAAAAAAAAGAACACCTTGTCCTGTGGATGTTTTCTAAAATCACAAAATGCTTTTCACTCCCATTCTCCTCCTTTCCACTTGCAGCCTCCCTGGAATGAAAGTCTAATCAGTAAGAATCAGCATACTAAGTACTTTCATTTCAGAGTGTAATGCAACATTTAAATGTGAGAGGGGTTTTATTTAAATGAAGTTCAGATGCCAATTCAAAAAGAATTCAATCCTGCTTTTTGCTCTTAATTGCTCTGTGACAGTGGCATTATTAGTTTTTCTTTAGATCATCCAATTTAGTCACACAATGTATAGAATCTGTAAATCTTTCTAAGCAATGCTGTCATTAAACCAGCACCATTTGCTGCAATGTCTTCCTGGAGCCATGTTACATTAAATGCATAGTTGCATTTGGTGACAGTGCATATTGGCACCAATGGCGGCTTCTGGAAATGAGTTTAATCAGAACTCTAGCACAGTAAAAAAAAAAAAAAAAAAAAAGGGTTAAACATCTCTTCCCCATGGCTGTTATTTAACTTTAAAGAAACAAAAGCATGGGGCCAAAGTGCACATTGAACATAATGTAGAGTTTGGCCCTTAGCCTTTATTGGATTTTTCTAGAAAGAATCCAAACAATATTCTTATCACCAGGAGCGACTTATTCACAACAGGTGTTTCTGTGTGAAATTGTTTTGCACCTCAAAAACAAAGCACCTTCTGATATAACTCTTTCTCTACATAAGAAATGCCTGGCAGGAAATGGCGTTAGCATCTTCATATATATGCAGAGACGCAGACAAGGAGAATGATCAGAAGACCTAAAGCATGCATTTTGAGAGAATTAAACTATGCAAACAAAATGTTGGTGAAAAGAGGTGAAATGGTATGAGAAGACAAAATGGTGAGCCACAACTTCTGGAGAGTGAACAGAAATACCAAGGAAAGAGCCTCAGACACAATCAAAAGACCAAGAATGATCAGAATGCAAGAAGAGCAAAAGCAGTGTTTTATGAAGACAGTATGGTTATGCTGCATTCTGTACTTCCCCATGAGATGCAAATCCTGCACTACAGTCTTATTTGTCAGATGAGAGAGAGAGAGAGAGAGAGAACACTCAATATATATGGTGAAATATTGATTCCATTTATTTACTGACATACAACAGGACACTTTGGGAACACAATTCTGCAAGAGGCAACACAACCATTCATCCTGCACCAGATTCCCCCAAACAGCAAGTATACCCCAACTGTCTGTTTCAGCTCAAATTCATCCAGTGAATGACTTTTCCCACCAACACTTATAAGTTGGACCTCAGTCCAACTAGCTATGATGTTAAATGCATCATTAGAGTATCTGCTTTTCTCTTCAACAGAAGTTGCAGCGTGCAATCGGGATTGGGACATTGGTGCATGAAGATGAGATATTTAACCCTTTCCCTCTCTGCCACAGTCCTCATGAAAATTACACCCCATGAAGCTATACCCACTGGGGTCTAAGGGAGCTTTTCTTCAACAGTTTCAAGAAGGAATATTTGGTGCAGAAGAAAAGCAATAAATACTCCCCTCCCCATGTCCCATGTTCCCAGTCCTGGTCACCCTTCTCTTTCTGGACATCCTAATGATGCTTTTAGCATAACATTTGGTTTGACTTTCAGTCTCAAACTTGTATTTTCATAAGGAGCAGTTCAATAAAAAAAATGTTCTTTAAAGGACACTCTCTTCCCATGTGATTTATTTCCCAGAGACCTTTAAAATGTTGTACCAAATAAAACTGATGGTAAGGCAGAAAATATAGCCATGAACTGCAGAATATTCTGGCTGCCAATATTGAAGCAAAATGAAGAGAAAGGGTGCCTCTCCCCCCTGCCCTGCCCCACTCGGTCTCCTCATGTTTCAGGTACCTCCTCCTTCCCTGCTGTCCTCAGCTTCACTCAACTGGCAGAAGAAGAATGGGACTAAAAGACCAAGGCAATTTATGGCGCATAATGCCTGAGTCACAAGCAAATACAATATCTCAGGTTGTCCTAAACCTTTATGGCTTACATGGTGTGCACAATCCTTAATGTACAATTTTCAAGCTTTTTGGAACATGAGCGTTAACTCTTCTTAAACTGAAGGGTTTTTTTTGGTCCTAACATGTTTTATTTTACTAAAAATATTTTCTACTCGGTACCTTTATTAAAAGGTTGTCTTTAAAATACTTACAAAAGGTGCTTCAATCACCCTCTAATGGACACAGGACATCATATCTCAAGGCACTTTCTGTCTTCAGACAATGTTTATAGGTGTAGACAACAGAGTGTTAATTTAATCTCTGTTTACAAACTGCCAGGTGAAAGGGCAAAGTGTGCTGATGCTGCTTTGTGTTTCATGACAACTTGACACCAGTTCTTTTTAATGGCCCCTATCAGTAGGGAAGGAGAGAGAAAAACAATCTGAAAAGCTTTTTACAAAGTGGAACTTACATGAGCTGAAAAGTTAAGCCCTCCTTAAATATTTTCCATATTTTGGATCCCTGGCTGGGAATATTTACAAAATCTTCAGAGGGTTTCCCCAAGTGAGGTTTGGACAATTCACCTTCAAAGTGAAATGTTAAGGAGTGTCGCCCTCTGTTTGATAGAGTTTCTGGGTCTGGCAGCCTCTCTAACCCCTCCCTCTTGGCCCTGTGGTTCCTATGAATTCTTGTACCCCATCAGGCACTTATGGAGCTCATTTTGCTGCCTTATTCATTGATTAGCTGATTAATTAATTAATCCAGAGCACCCTTTCAGTTGGCACAAGTCCCTTGTGCTGACCAAAGAGTGTCGCAAATGTGCTGTAAACATGCGCCGGCCTCCCATACCAATGCAAGACCTGGAGCCTGGTTAGGTTGCACTGGCCAAACTCAGCCGGTGCAGGGGTCTGTGGAGGGTGGGGAGGAGGCAAGAGGGAGGCATTTGAGGGCAGGGGGAAGGAGGTTGGGCAGGCATTCATGGGGGCGGGCAGGCAGGCAGGGAATAGGAGGTGAGGCCAGGATCCTGCACTTATGGCAGATCTTAGCCCCGTTCCAAGGGTGGCATACCTTGTTCTTCCCTTCTCCCCACCCCACCCCAGCTTATCCTCACAACAGTCATGTGAGGTAGTTTGGGCTGACAGAGAGCAAATGCTCTAAAGTTACCCTCAACTCTATTAAATGAGGATGGATTTGAACTTGAATGTCCATGGTTGAAATAGAAAACTCTATCACAGTTGTTTCACCCAGGGACTATGCCTCAACTGAAGTTGGTTTGCCTGAATCTACCTAGTTTCTTTCCATCCTGCATCTTCTGTTTCTGATAATTTTCATATATCTTGTTTTCTTCCTTAAATTCCTACAGCCTGATCCTATTGGACCACCCCACTGGTGAAACACGTTCAACAGGTGGAAGGAGGAGGATGCCAGCAGAATGTCACTTGTGCCAACAAGTGCTGCAAGGCCACCAACACAGTCGCTGGTGACCTGGAGCGCTGACTTGCAAAACCGACTGCATCTGCTGGGGTCAGTGAGTTGGCAGTGGGAGGGATTGGGTGAGAGAGGGAGGAAAAAGGGAGTTTCTGGGCAGGGAGGGAGGTAGAACAAGGTATGGAGAGGGTGGGGTTCGGAGATACTCACATGTGGACAAATTTCAGTCTCCCTTTCTGCTCCCCTTATACAGGTGTGCCCCACTTAATGGCCTTCCAGCCAGCAACAGGTCACATATGTGACAGCTGCCACTGGTCAGGAGGTTGCACGCCCAAGCCTCTGAAGCTGAGGGGAGGTCTGCTCCCCTCACCTCTGGAGGCTTTCCTGAGCCTCTCACAGGCAGCGCGTGTATGCAGGACAAGTGAAAGATGCAGCATGCACTCCATTTGCATGCCTGCATCAGCGGTGGGGGAGTTCAGTAGGACTGGGCTGCTCGTTTCCAAATTCCTGTCGTTTTCCTCTCTGCTATGCTGCTGTTCTGTGACCTGATCTTGCGCCTCAGTCGGCCTACTGCTATTCATTTTCTCTCCCTTTACACACCAGCCTTGGTATCCTTGCCGGCTCCTTCCATCCTGCTACTAGGCTTCTGAGCCTGGTTATTCTTTACTGTTCCTCTGCAACAGTAGCAGTAGAAGGTGACTCTGAGGTTCAGTGTGACATTGAAAGCACAAGCAACACCAGCAGCTACAACAGGTTTGCACAAAGCAGAAGAGCAACTGTGCCTCAGCCTGTAACCTGGAGAGATCTCTCCTAGCGAGACTGGCTGAGACCAGTTGTGGTGAGTGGCTCTTAAAGAGGCAGCTGATCTCCTCACAGTGACATGCCCTCTAACATTTGTCAGATGAAATTAGGCACACTTGCTTCACACTACATGCAAGAGTACCTCCTCATAGTGAGGCAGAGAGCAAGCAACATGAATACACAGTTCCATGGGGTCTGGTGGCTGGTATATTCTCTTAAATAATATAGTAAACCCTGGAATAGAATCCTGCCACCTAGACAAAGCATTTTGACTCTTAGAGATCGCAAAGACATACATGGTTCAGGCAGAAATGCTCACAGCCAGATACACACATCTGGGGAATGTGCTGCAGAATTGAATCCAGATTCAGTGCAGAATCACAGCTGGTCATCACCATGGGGAAAAAAAAATACTATATTCATTTACCTGTTACTCGTATCATTTGGTACAGTAGCAAAAAGGCCTTCCTTCCTGCTTAGAGCTGCCTCATCATAAGACTGGTTCCCCAGCAAACAAAGTGCTGTCTCATACATGCTATACATTGCTCGGATTTCTCTATCCTTGACTACTAGGTATTTGATGACTGGTGGCTGAATGGATGAACTGGCTCTGATATGAACATTCTGGTCCATTGGGTTGTATTCCGACTCCATTCATCAAGTGATGAGCACGCATGTAAAAGCTGAGTGGGGAAGAGGCAATCATTTTGGCAACCAGTGGCCAAAGAAATAAATGGTTGGTTGGCAACCTTCAGTCTCGAAAGACTATGGTATAAGCCTACAGCACCAGGTATTCCCAAGCGGTCTCCCATCCAAGTACTAACCAGGCCTGACCCTGCTTAGCTTCTGAGATCAGACAAGATCAGGCATGTGCAGGGTAACAGTTGCTAAGAAATAAATGCAAGGGAGGAAAACTACTCTTTTTCCAAAGTATACTAGCATGAGCTATTTTGTAGCACAAGTATTTTGCAGGAGCGCTTAAGGAATATCTTCCAGGCCCGGCAGATGCATCCAACAGATGGGAACATTTCAAAAATGCCGTTTACAACACCGCCTTGTCCATATTCGGCAAGAAGACCAACAAGACGGCAGACCGGTTTGAAGCCCACTCTGAGGAGTTGACACCAGTCATTGAGGAAAAGAGGAGAGCTCAAGCAGCATACAAGGCCTGTCCCAGTGAGCACAGCCTGCAGGTTCTCCAAGCTGCTCGCAGCAAAGTCCAGCAGACTGCCAGGAGAAGTGCTAACGACTACTGGCTCCAACTCTGTTCCCAGATACAGATAGCAGCTGACATGGGCAACATCAAGGGGATGTATGATGGTATCAAGCTGGCCCTAGGTCCAACACAGAAGAAAACTGCCCCTCTGAAGTCTGCCACAGGCAAGGTCATCCAGGACCGGGCGCAGCAGAAAATGCAGTAACCGAGGAAGCACTGAACAACATTGAGTGCCTGCCTGTGTTGGAGGAGCTTGACAGTGAACCAACCCTAGCAGAACTTCACATGGCCCTGGACTCCCTCGCCTCTGGCAAGGCACCTGGGAAAGACAGCATCCCTGCTGAAGTCCTAAAGTGCTGCAAAGAGTTCATCGCCACTGAGCTGCATGAAATCCTCTGCCTCTACTGGAGAGAAGGTGGAGTACCACAGGACATGAGGGATGCAAACATCATCACACTGTACAAGAACAAAGGTGACAGGGGTGACTGCAATAACTACCACGGCATCTCTCTCCTTAGAGTTGTAGGAAAGCTGTTTGCCCAAGTTGCACTGAAGAGGTTCCAGGTACTTGCAGAGAGTGTCAACCCAGAATCGCAGTGTGGATTCCAAACCAACAGGTCCACCACTGATATGGTATTCTCTCTTAGACAGCTGCAGAGAACAACGACAGCCACTCTTTATAGCCTTCATAGATCTCACAAAGGCTTTCGACCTGGTCAGCAGAGACAGCCTCTTCAAGATTCTCCCCAAGATCGGATGTCCACGCAGGCTCCTCAGCATCATCAGGTCTTTCCACGAGGACATGAAGGGCACTGTAGTCTTTGATGGCTCCACATCAGACCCCTTTGACATCCGAAGCAGAGTGAAGCAGGGCTGTGTTCTCACGCCAACCTTGTTTGGGATTTTCTTCGCTGTCCTGCTGAAGCAGGCCTTTGGAACTGCAACAGAAGGCATCTATCTCCAGACCAGATCAGACGGAAAGCTCTTCAACCTCTCCAGAACTGTTTTGGCAAGGTCTGCCAAGACTTTGGACTGACAATCAGCCTTTGGACTGACAATCAGCCTAAAGAAAACACAGGTCATTGTTCAGGATGTGGACTCACCTGCCTGCATAGCAATCTCTGCGCATGAACTGGAGGTTGTTCATGACTTTGTGAACCTTGGCTCAACGATCTCCGACACTCTTTCTCTGGGTACCGAGTTAAACAAATGCATCAGTAAGCAGCTACCACATTTTCCAGACTCACAAAGAGAGTCTGGTCCAACAAGAAGCTGACGGAACATACCAAGATCCAGGTCTACAGAGCTTGCGTCTTAAGTACACTTCTGTACTGCAGCGAGTCATGGACTCTTCGCTCACAACAGGAGAAGAAGCTGAACGTTTTCCACATGCACTGCCTCCGACGCATCCTCGGTATCACCTGGCAGGACAAAGTTCCAAACAACACAGTCCTGGAATGAGCTGGAATCCCCAGCGTGTATACAGTGCTGAAACAGAGACACCTGCGTTGGCTTGGTCATGTTGTGAGAATGGGCGATGGCCGGATCCCAAAGGATCATCTCTATGGAGAACTTATGCAGGGAAAGCGCCCTACAGGTAGACCACAGCTGCACTACAAGGATATCTGCAAGAGGGATCTGGAAGCCTTAGGAATGAATCTCAACAGATGGGAAACCCTGGCCTCTGAGCGGCCTGCTTGGAGACAGGCTATGCAGCATGGCCTTTCCCAGTTTGATGAGACACTTTGCCAACAGACTGAGGCAAAGAGCCAAAGAAGGAAGGCCCATAGCCAGACCAGGGACACACTATACTTGCTCCCAGTGTGGAAGGGATCGTCACTCCTGAATCGGCCTTTTCAGCCACACTAGACGCTGTGCCAGAACCACCATTCAGAGCGCGATACCATAGTCTTTCGAGACTGAAGGTTGCCAGCAACTACTTCCTGGCCCAATTTGAGACAGCCAACAAGCAGAAACTATTACTAGAATTAGGCTGCAATCCTAACCACACTTTCCTGAGAGTAAGCCCCATTGAACAAAATAGGACCTCGTTAGGATTGTGCCCTAAGAGCTCTTTTTAAGCCATAGCAGATGGAAGCACCACACAGGAATTGCACACCCACCCTAGTGCCAGTGGCAAGCCAAACTTGTTGTCTTCACCCTTACTCCATTGGGCTGAATATGGCACCATGGCATTGATGGTACATGCAACCTCTAGCTCACTTGCAAGGTATCTGCATAGCTAGAGCCAGATGTCAACAGCACCTGAACACAACTCATGAAAGCTGAAACAGTCATAATTTTATCAAGCAATTATGGTAAACTATTTTCAAACAGAGGTTGAAATAATTTGAATACAAATTACTGTTAATCAGCAGCATTTAGCACACCGATATTTGATTAAGTTTTATTTCAAAACTTCTAATTATACTAACGAAGAGCAAAATATTATTTTCTCTGTGTTACTTTTTTTCCCCCTACTCAGAAAGATGCTTCTAATGGCAATTATTTATCTTTCCTGACAGCTATTACCCCAAGACCTTTTTGGTCTTTGGAAGTTTCTAAAAGTAGGTTAGATAAATATTTCTCAGTGATTTCTAAAATGCAATAGGTACTCCTTAAAGGCTTTTGACTATATAATCTTTTCACTTTGCAGTTATGAGACATCAAGCATTCAAACAAATCTCAGACAGCACAAACCACTATTCCATCCATGTACATAGTGACAGCATATTCTTGTTACCCCTCTGATTGTCTCTGGGCCATCATCTCACTTTTTGCATTTTTTCATCTCCACTCCCTTTGCTGCACACATGTTTCAAAGCCTCATCTTGAGCTGGACATGAAACAGACTATGATTCTCCAGGATATTTAGCCCAAAGTAGGCTATGTACGTGTTTGAAAAACTGTGAGGAGTCAAGTGTAGAATCTGGAGCATGGGTACAATGAGATACAGGTTGGGCATCCCTTATCCAAAGTGCTTCGGACCAGAAGCATTTTGGATATTGGATTTTTCTGTATTTCAGAATACTTGCATATACATAATATGCATATATCCCTTGGGGATGAGGGCCAAGTCTAGACACAAAATTCATTTATGTTTCATATACCCCTTATACACATATCCTGAAGGTAATTTTAGACAATATTTTAAATAATTTTGTGCACAATACAAGTTTTGTTCATGAAACACAAAGCACAAGTTTGCAATTTATTTCTTTAGGTAAAAAAGTTTATTTTAAAAAGGGTCATGTTGGCACTCAAAAATGTTCCCTATTTCAGAATATTCTATATTTTGGAATTTCTGATTTGGGGATTCCCAACCTGTACTGAGAACTCGTCTCATGAAAGGGTAGGCTGCTGCATGTGGCAGTAGCTATAGCTGCAGACAGTCTTGTCATTTGATTTTAAAGGCACGAGCTGCCAGAATCCAGAATAAAGAGCCATTTGCTTCTCAGCAGTTGACAAATACTCATGGCCTCAGTCTAAAGTTTCAGAACAGGTACTACATCCAGGGCTACACAGAAATGGCCCAGTAAGGAGGAGGGATGGATGAACACTTCTAACACTGGGCATCCTTCCCTTTTCACAAGGCCTGCTTATTAATCATGACTTTATGTTTGTCAGATTATTGAGCATCCCAGATCATCTGCTTCATTCACTTTCTCTTCCAGAGCAATGATGGAGGATAGACTTGCCTGTCAGTGCAGTGATGGAGGACCAAGGCATAAATAACAGCAAGACATACATAACAAGACACATTACAACAGTGTGGCATGGATGGCACTGCTTCAGTGTTGAGGAAGAGACTCCAGTTCACAAACTTAGGGGCATGGTGAACATATGAAATGGTTGAGTCAGACCAACAGTTCATTCACCCAGTGCCAAGAGACTCTGACTGCCCATAGCTTGCAGTGTTTTAGACAGAGGCACTTCCAGCTTCTGTGACCTGAGACTCTTTGAACTGTTAAGAGAGCCAGTTAATTCAACACATATGCTCTGCTATTGAATGATATCACATCCCCTGAATACCAGACTGAGGACCCAATCTGAACTGTATGCTGCCCACAAGGTGCAGTGGTACCAGAACAGGCACTGCTGTACCCTGCAGGCAGTTGGAGACTATGTAGGGGTGAAGACGTAAGTAAAAGGTGTTTGTACTTATCCATGTCCGCATTGCCTCCAAAGGATCTACTCAGATCAGCACCAGCTATTTTGCTGGCACAAGTTGGAGCAGAACCAAGGGCAAGTGTTAAGGGCAAAATGGTGGTCAGGATATCACCACTGACCCTTGCCCACCACTGGCCCATGACACACCTTCCCCAAGGCCTTGATCGCTGCCCCCAGTCTGCCACCCTACCCCATTCTGCCCATTCCTCACCCCCACAAGTGGCTTTCAAGTTCCGGCAAGTGCAGTAGGCACCAGCAGCAAGGCTGTGGCACAGCCACCTTTTGCAGCAGTGTGAGCAAAGTGGCCACCAATGGAGCACTGCACGTGCTTTCAACAGCTATTTTACAACAGTGGATCACTATTCCACTGTTGTAAATACCTCTGCACACCAGCCTGCTCCTTGTGCTGTCTGGCTGCAATCCTATTCACAATTTCCTGGGAGGAAGCTCCATTGAACACAATGGAATGCATAGGCTTGGCCTGTGAGAGTAGCAGCCCAATTCTAACTACATAAATCATTCTTGTTGACAGATCCGCACCAATGGGGCTGTATCCTGCAGCACAAGCTGTATCCTGGGGGAAGTCCGGAGGCTTACCTCTGGTAAAAGGACTTTTGTTCCCTTACCAAGTGGCAAACCTCTGCTGTCCCAATGCATCTCCTCTGATCTGCACCAGCTATTTTGAAGGCACAAGGCGAGTAAGGGAAAGCATGTCCAAGGTAAGAAGACAGGGAAAGAGGTTAAGATCTGGTGCACACTGGTGCTGTCAAGATCCGCCCCTCCCTCTCCCATTCTGCCTCTTACCCAATCTCTCCCCATCTAGAAACTCCCCCATTCCTCCAGCACCGCTGCCATTTCTGGCTGTGGACACAAAAATACCACCAGTGGTGTGCTGCATGCTGCATGCACTCCCAAGTAGCCATTAACAACATGGAACAACCTTAGGGCAGCCTAGCCCAAGGATAGCTTAAGGAACACTTGCAGTTCATTTGGTATGAAAGGGATAACACCACATGATGTGACATGCGGGGCCTGCCCATTCATGAGGCAATCTCCTTAGGTAGCAAATTGGGAGGGGTCACATCACCACCTCTACCCTCTGCCTCTTCCTGCCACCTCCATCTGCCTGTACCATCCCCATTCACCACCCCCTCTGCTGCTGCTGTTCCTCCTCCCCCCAGCTTCCTGGATTTCAAATAGAATAGGAGAACATTATCAGATCTATACTATGGCTCTCCTCTCTTCCATGCTTTTTTTTTTCCTGCTTTGTCCCCCACTTCCAGTTGAAATCACAGGTGTGCGGGAGGAAGATGAACTGTAGAGGTGGAGGTGCAATTCAGACCACAAAAGCAGCTCTTTGTGCCTTGGTACACCGCTAGCTAAAGAGGTAGCATTGGGCATGGTAAGGTGCTGTGCACTGCTGCACACACCCCCAGGTAAGAGCAGTGAGGGTGGGCCTACCTCAAGTGTGACCAGGTCTTGAGCCATGCCCAATGACATAGTGAATCAGTACTTGGGGTAGTAGATAAGCCCCAAGCACCAACATAGGATATGTTGCTTGGGATGGCCATAAAGGTGCCTTGGGTGTCAGCAGATGATGGTTCTCCAGGATCTGCTTTTCATAAGCAAGGCATCCACAGAATACAGGTCCAGACTGATTATCTGTGAACTTGGGACCTGCGGTTTTATCTAGCCATGGGTTCCAAATGCATGGGTTCAGCTGGACTTGGTTCTCTGAACACTACTAGGGCTGTGCTTTCCTGGCCCTCAGAAGGCCTTCTGGATGTGACTGGAGTACAGCTCTGGTCACGTCTGGAAGATTACAGGGTGCCGGACCCACAGATTTCATTATCCACTGGTTTTGGCATGTGTGGGCGTTCTGGGAAACGAACCCCCGCAGATGCAGAGGCATGACTGTATATGAAAACATCAGAAGCAAAAAGTCACCCCAGATTGAGGCGGCTGCAGTACTGACATTTGTTTTACCAATCCATTTTTGAAGAGAGCTCTGTATTTGGACTGTTTTTATAACAGAATTATTATTTATATATTTGCAAATGAAATGATCCTCGGTATCTTTATACACATATCAGTGACAAATTGCAATGCATGACAACTTCACTTAGAAATACATAACTACATTATGATACTTTAGGTGAAACAGATTATAGTAATCAGGTGCCAAGTGCTATAATTAAAGCTGAGATTTTTTTTTTTCTATTTTCAAAATCCCCATTTCATTCATGTTCAATTTTTGTAAGAGAAAAAAAAAAATCTCTTGTTTACCAAACTATTTGACATACATCCATGTCGGTAGATGGGAACAATTAACTCAGAGCATAATTAAAGCAATCAGAAGGGCTTAAATAGCCATGGAGTTATTATGTACCTACGTGATAATTAAATGATCAAGTGACTACACAGTAATTTCATGGTGATTTGTGCTATATACAATATTTACTATGCACAAAACAAAACAACACTGTCAGTTCAAAAAGAAAGTGAAAAGCCATATGTCAACATTAAAATGTGTGCACGATATTTTTAATGTTGATTTACTTCCACAATTATCACTTTCTCACCACATTTTATGGCATGTTTTCACTGCTTTTCCTGTGAACAAAGTGTCATGACTAGTTTAATGAAAATGTAAACCTTTGTGCATATATGCCACGCTGTAGAAGACAGCAATGCAAAATCTAAATACTTGAAAACTAAAACAAAACTGAGAGGAAAACATTATGTCATGTCTCAGAGCATGATCCCAACCTCCACTGAATACTTGGCTTCTTTCTATTGTCTAATAGTGCAACCTGCATCTTTACACAGAAGTAAGCCCCCCTGTATTCTATGGGGCTTACACTCAGGTAAGTGTGTCTAGAATTGCAGCCTAATAGAATGATCTTTTTAAAATAGTAATAATAATAATTATTTATTTTAGAGGCACAAAGCAGAGCCTCCAATTGATTTTCAGCAAGCAAAGAAGGAGCAGTTATTATTAGCAGGGAGGGGTATCTCTATTCACCATAGAGATTATCCTTGCAGGTCGTTTATATGGTATGCGTCTTTATACAGGTAAAAATCAGTTTGAATTTGCCAGGGAATGTGCATGCCCTTTGAAATCCAAGTGGGATGAAAGATTAAAAACCCCATCAAAGCTGATTTTAGAAGATATCAAACTGATTCATCGCTGCACAAGTAATCAGAATTCTCTCTCTCTCTCTCTCTCTCTCTCTCTCTCTCTCTAGATAGATAGATAGATAGATAGATAGATAGATAGATAGATAGATAGATAGATAGATAGATAGATAGATAGATAGATAGATAGATAGATAGATAGATATTTCACATTATCCAGTGCATGTGCAACACCCCTAAAGGAGAACTATATTATCTGTGTTTCAAGATTGTTAAGAGTCAAACTACACATTACATTAGAGTTCTATGACTGAATTGCCTGATGTTTTATTTTTACTACCTGATGTTTACTATTTTCAATTTTACTATTGAAGCAGAGATGGAAGGGAGTGACTATTTAACCCCTTCCACCTATATCATTTTCCCAGCCCAAATCACAGTTATACAAAATTGCTGTTAGCCCCCCCCCCCCCAGGAGGGAGTGGAATATAGGCACCTGTTTTCTCAAGATATGGCCCAGAAACATCTGACACAATTTGCATCAAACACTGAATGAGGGCCTTGATTACGACTGCACTTCTGGGTCTTGCTGCTAGGAATGGAAGTGTCTCCCTATAAATCTCAGATCTCACACAATCCTTTCTCAGTGTCTGGATAGAAGAGAACATTGTCACAACAACCTTTCCACATAAAATAATAGGTAAAGATGTTTACTCATCAGCAGATCCACTTGTCAGTAGATACCTCAACTTCATTTCAAGCAGCAAGCTGGATGGACCTCTCCCTGTCTGTAAATCTGCTCAAAATGATAAAACACTTGCTTAAATCACCTGACTGCTATTGAACTCAGTGGTTCTTACTTCCTGAAATGGCAGAGTTCTGTTGAAATATCCATTTTCCCTCCTCTGTGCAATATACCCTCACAGTCAACTGTGGGCTGTTTTTATGATGTAATATTTGTATTTTGTTTTATTTGCTATTTTTATTGTTATTGTATTTTTAGAAATATGCTGTGAGTTGCCTTGGGTCTTGTGAGAGTGAGGCAGAGTACAATTTTTTAAGTAAATACATGGGGAAGCGAGGAGTGGAAAAGTTAGAAAATATATTCACATTATTTTGTGTTTTGCTTAGACCTTACATTATCTGCTGTGACTGTGTTGAAAACCAGCCTTATCCTTTGTCTTCCACTTCCATCTTTTGCTCCTAGTCTTCCATGAGAACGTATTCACTGGTAAGTGCACCACCTACCTCTTTCAACCAGATCATTCCATGCATACAATCAGTTCCAGCTAGAGGGGTGCAAAATGGTAAGTACAGGCTCCTGACTGCAAGGAGCCCCTCTCACTCACCCTCTTTGGGCACAATCTTAGCCAGGTCTACTCAGAAGTAAGTCCTATTTTGTTCAATGGGGCTTACTCTCAGGAAAGTATGGTTAGGATTGCAGCCTTAGCCATTCAACTGTGTGCAGCTGTTGCTTCCTGAATGGTTGCAAGGGCAAGTGGGAGGTTCTGCTTACACTCAGTCAGGAGCCTGCACCTACCATTTTGTACCTCTCTAGCTATGCCACTGCATGCACCCCAAACAGATGATTCAGCAGTGACATCTCCCCTGTTTTCTCCTTCCTCTTCCTCACCACATTCCTAACATAGTAGTCAACATACATAAATATTTTGGCTCAGAAATATGAATATTATCAGGCTTGGATAACCAGACTTGAATATGATCTGCATATTGTGGAATCCTCTCATCCAAGATAAAGTTATTCAGCTCTTTTTTGTGAGATTAACTGTCGCTTTCAATAAAGACTAATCGAAAGTTCAAATACTTGACTGATAAATCTTTAATAATCTTCAAATGAATCATTGACCATTGTGCACCGCATGAATCTGGCCCTTTGTTTCCAGTTCTGTAGTCTTGCTGCCATGTATTATGTTCACCACTAGTGCCTCAACAATGATACAATGACATTCATTCATCTCAGTGGCATGTGGAAATTGATGAGGCAACACCAGCTTTGCAGTTTGTTTCCTAAGGCAACTTTTCCGGTATCTGATCTGTGGTTGCCTGATGGAAGGGATTTGCAATGCCTCATGCTTTGAATTACTATCGCTATGCTGTAATTCTTACTACATAACACGTTCAAAAAGTTCAGAGTTTAATTCCTACCCAGATGCTTTCAAAGATCACATGCAGGTTTGCTACTTTCATAGAAGCTATTGGCTATAGAGTTTGAGGTGACTTCACACCACAAAACAAGAGCATTTACTTGGAGGTAATGAAGTATTTTTGATTTTAACAGATCTACTTCCAAATATATTTATACGAGTAGTTTTGTAGGCTGGAGTGTCCAAAGACCCTGGGTTTGTACACAGATAATTCTTCAAGGACACTTGATTAGTTTTTCTAAGCTATCTTTTGGAAGATAGTTGAATCCCCCCTGAGCTACAACAGTGGTTTTCTAATGCTTAAAGGAAAAGTGGGGTGGGGTGGGGTAGAACTGCAAGTGCATTGACAGCCTTTCCTCTTTGAAAATGTCTCATAATCACCCAATGGCTTTGTGAACTCAGGGGAAAAAGAAAAACCATTTCCAACCCTTGAAACTATCAAAGCCTCCTACAGTACATCATGTTGAGTGTCAATGTGCAAAACAGAATGCCAATATTAGTTTAAAAAAACTTTGGAAAAGAGTTAAGCTCTGTCAATAACCATAAATGTCTACGTGCCAATATATGTGAGTCTATCAATCTCTCTTTGTACACATTTCAGACAGTATTAGTCTATTTGACAAATAAATGACAGAAAACTGATATCTTATTTTGATGCTGAGGTAAAAGTAGTGATAAATCAACTCCTCTTGCCAAGAACATCTTTCTCCCTTAGAAAGAGGATTCTATTAGACTTCCCACTCATATGTATTACTTCCCAGAAATGTTCTGTCTCCCTGCCTTTTTATTTTACGCCAGTATGGCTATGCCACAATAAGCAAGGACTTACCATCCAATCAGTCAGCATGCTGCATATGGTGCCGATGTAGTTCCATATATCCAATATTTTCATTCATAGAGAGACTTAAGGGTTCTATTACATTTGTGTTGACAGCAAACCCAGATTTGCATCAAAATTACACTGAGCAGGGAACTGAAGTCACCCTTTTGTTTTTGACAAGCAAACCTGTCTGGTACCCATATTTGCAAATGTGCTTTGCTATGCACACTACACTTGCAGATGTACCCCTAAAGGGTGTAATGGATCGAACAACTCAAACTTCAGTGTTTGAAGAATCTGCAGAGTTAAAGGGCATTACCAACTTTGGTGACGAAGGCCAATGCAAATGAATGACTTTTCAAATGAAAAGTCCTCACCAAATAAGGAAAAAGTAGTTGTAGTAAGAGGAGGACAAGCACAGGTATAATGTGAACAGAAAACGGATCTCCTATAAACATGGCATAAAGTCTAAAAACCACATTGGATATAGATTGCAGTCACATTGACAGTGCAGACCTCTCACACATGATCCACAAATCCTACTGTGTAGTAATAATGGCACAAACCACTATCAATCACTGCTCAGTAGTGTCAGTGAGTGAGTAGAAGTGTATCAGGACAACATTTTAAAATGGCTTCTTTCTTTCTGGAACATTTCACTGTAGAATATGTGAAAGAAACTACATCATGTTGGTGTACACAGTGCTTTCTTGTACCATTAAAGCAAGAGAGGGAAGATGATCCTGGACTCTTTTTATTGTTGTGGGCTGAACAGAATTAATAGGTTTTGTTCTGTGCGTGCAATATTAGAGGCCTTCCAATGCAAACACTCTGCCTTTTTTTTCCCCTTTAATGGTACTGGAGAAATGTTTACATAGCAGCTCTAAGCTTCAGAGCAACACAAGAAAGCGAATCCTTTACAGAAAGGTGTCTGGAGACCAAAGGAAATGTTTCAACTGTCCAGCAAATGAGCCTGGTTACAGTCCCCTGACTATTATGGAGGTGATGATCTGATTCTTAGTACAAGCAGAGACGTCTTTACAGTCCGCCAGATTAAAGTACTGGTCAAGGCTCCGAGATCAGATATTCCCACATGAAACATAATACACCATGAAATGAGCAGAAGAGGGAAGCTGAGCTTTTAACCAGCCACTCTGTGACAATAGAGCTGAGTGTAAGCAGATGTTACTGCTGTCCAAACAACTAAGCCCTTTGTCCATAGAGGCACTAAGAGTTTAGATTGTAATGGACTAGTGGAGCACTTTGATTTACATGGTAAAGCCAGGGTGCTAGAAAGAAACACACACACCCCTTTGAAACAAGTCATAGAGATATCCATCTACTCACTTCCCTGCATCTCATGACCTACAAATGACAGTCATTTAACTTATTTAACAGCACAGCAAACACTTAAGGAACCTACTAACTAGAAGTCTGAACTGTTGTCTAGAGGTAATGGCTTAAAGGATGGAGTCTTACTCTCTGAGCAAATGCTTCAAGGCTTGGGAATATTTGTTTGAAGCAATCTTCTCACAAGAGCCTCCTAAGTACTAAATATGTCAAGGCATTTCCTTGTGCCCCCTCCACCCCACAGCTCTCAATCTCTTTGCCTCCTTTATGGCTCTTATGTTGCAGCATTTGAATGATTGCCTCTGGCTGTAAGTCAGTCTCCACATTGTTTAGTTTACCTGGTGGTACACACAGAGCAGCCCTTTAATATTATTCTGATGTCATCCAAGCAGATTTAGAAAGACAACTGCAGAGTAAGAGCATTTGAAATTCTAGAACTGTAAACGGATCTACGGACACAACCCATCCTTCCATGAATGTAGCTACCTACAGGAAGGACTGGCACAGGACTCAGTGCAGCCCTGCTCCACTTGCCTGGCCCTTGGCACTACTGTGCACTGGGCCATTTTACAGGAAGCCATCTTATAATAAGACAGACCATTAGTCCACTTAGGGTGCAATCCTAACCAACTTTCCAGCACCGAGGTCAGGGCAATGCAACTCCAAAGTAAGGGAACAAAATTGCCTTACCTTGAGGAGGCCTCTGTGACTGCCCCAACTGCAGGATGCAGCACATGCCCTACTGGCACAGCTATGCCAGTGCTGGAAAGTTGGTTAGGATTGCGTCCTTAGCTTAGTAGTGTCTATACTGACTAGTATTATGTATGTGCACTGTCATGCTGTTTCCATGGGTGTTAGCACAGAACAAAGCAAGCAGGCATCATGGCTGCCTAATCAAGCACCAGTTACTTCAATGCTGTATCTATCCAGGAGTTGTTACGCTGACCCACAATCTTCAGTAGTGACAAGTGTGAAAGGGACACATACAGTTACTGTATCACTACATCTACATTAAGAGCTGTTCTCAAAAAGTTGATAAGCTGGTTGAAAGGCTGCTGGCCTGCAAGAAAATTATTGTACAGTATTACTTCCAAAACACCTCTTCCTTTAGCAATGTTTCATTACAGCACTCTTCATCCAAGATCTGACTGATACCTACAGGAGCAAATCGAGTCATGTATTCCAGCAGTGTGGACCATTCTCTACCAGTTTCTTACCTTATCCTGAAGTGTGTCTCCTATAGCACTGTTTCACACAATGCTCGGCTTTGCAGGAATGTATTTTCCACATTATGCTGGTATTGGGCTACACCTAAATTTCAGGCCTCAGTAGACCAATGGCCCAATTCTATCCTCCCCCCCCCCCCCCCGTGTTGGCACAGCCGCACCTAAAGGCTTGTATCCAGTGAAGGGAGAGCAGCTCGGGTGGCTTTCCAGGGGAAAAGAGATTTCATCCCCTGGAAAAGGGAATTCCCGTCATAAGCCTCTCACTCTGCAATGGGTCTCCCCAGACCTGCCCTTTGGCTGGCACAAGTCAGAGGAAAGAAAGGGGCAGAGAAGGCTGCTAAAAGGGAGGATAGGATCTGTCATGCACCATCACCACTGGATCCACCCCCTTCTGCAGCCTCCCTGCTCCTGTTCTTCCCCTCCCAAGCCAGTTTTGTTCCCTCCTCACCCCTGCTGCTGCCTTTCCTACTCTGTCAGATCTGGGGAAACCTGCTGACATCCGGGGAGTGCTGCTATGTCTTTCGATAGCCATTTTATAACAGTGGAATGTCATAAATGGCTGCACACAACAGCCCACTTGTGGGTAGGATTGGACTGCAAGTCAGGACAGCCCAGGATTTGGGGGGGGGGCGCAGGGGGGGCATGAACTTCACAAAACCAAACCTCACAAAGAATAGAAACTTGAAAATATGGTCTCAGAAAGAGTACATTGCCCCAATACTGCAGGAGTGATATGTGATAATAACCACATATACTGTGTGCTTAGAACAGGATTTTGTATTCCATTATATCGCTCCATCTAATTCAGCAACATAGGCAGTCACTTTTCACTTGGGGCAAGACATAACACCTTCTTCACAGTCTGACATACCTAGAGAATGACATACCTAGAGAATGATTAATCCAAATCCTTTCCTGTGATCGTGACACTGTTACAAGAATGTTTTTCACCCAAACCCCTAGAGCAGTGTTTCTCAGACTGTGGGTCGGGACCCACTAGGTGCATTGTGAGCCAATTTCAGGTGGGTCCCCATCCATTTCAATATTTTATTTTTAATATGTATATTAGATTTGATGCTGCCATGATATGTGACTGCATTTGGGGAAATGTTACAGAACTATACTTTTAACACACTACTATGTATATCCGTTTAACAATGATAGTAAATGGTACTGACTCCTGGGTAAGTGTGGGTAGGATTACAGCCTAGGGTTGCTAAAATTTTCCTGCTTGATGATGCCACTTCATGTGGGTCATGACATCACTTCAGGTGGGTCCTGACAGATTCTCATTCTAAAAAGTGGGTCCCAGTGCTAAATGTGTAAGAACCACTGCCCTAGAGATTGCAAGGAAATTTCAGTGTCACATGTGTAACCAGCAGGAAGGGGAAATGGTTACACAGTATACAGAGCTGTACTCCAAGAGTCTGACAGAGCACTGCAATTTTGGACACATCTTGCCAATGGCTCTGAGGCACCAACTGGTCTGAGCATGAAAGTGTTAACATCTTCTGACATCATCTACTCTTGTCCTCAAGAAGGCCCTAGAATTAGCTATATCTAGGAAGCTGCCAGCCATGTCACTGGAGCTTCAAACTAAGGATAGGAGTGAAAATTCCTCCCACAAGCTGCATTATATTACAAACTATAGAAGAAAGTGGAAAATGCAGTCACTATGATAAGAGAAAACATACAGGAGTGACCCGCCTTCTTCAAATTTGTTGTCGGGGGGGGGGGGGGATGACAAGTATACATATACTTGACATATACAAGTAATATATCAGGCTGTCACATGACATAGAAGGGAAAGTGATAAAAACGAAAGGCTAGGATACCAGAATGTGCATACAGTAGAACCTGAGGCAGAAAGTAGGGAAATGGAGTCACCCTAGACAAACTTTCCTGGGAATAAGTCCCACTGAACTCAATTGAGCTTAATTCTTAGTAGACATATGTAGGATTGTGCTGTAAGAATTGCTTGTGTATGTGTGTCTGGTGCCAAAGATGGGTGTGGTACAGGAACCTGCCTGGGATTCCTTAATCAGCTTCCATCAAGCCAGGAAGAAGGGGCTCCCCTTTAACCACAGGCCAGAAGGGAAAAGTATGGGACTTTCTGCATTCCCTTCCCTGGGGAAGTCACTCCTGTACAGTGCCTCAGCTTCCTCACAAGAGAAGGAGTTTGAATCAGCCTCCTCTCTACAAGGCAGCTTACTGTGCCCACCAGGAATGTGCAGTGTCGGCTCAGCAGGTGAGGCAGAACAGTCCCATCGTAGTCCCTGGAAAAGCACCACAGCTGCCCCACCTGCTTACAGGAGGCTCTTCTTACACCTGCTTTCTCAGGTATAGTGGTTGTAAAGAGAGCCTCCTTGGATGTAAACAGGCAGAGCAGCTGTGGTACTTTTCCACAAACAACAACAGGGCAGTTGTCTCACCTGCCTCCCCTGCACCGCACATCCCTGATGCCCACCCATTGAGCCCAATGCTGATCCTCTGTGCACAGATAGTTATACCCACAAAGTGATGGATAGTGTCCTCCAGGAGGGTACACAATATGTTTAGTCTGCAGGAGCAGAACACATTAATTTAAAACAAGCACTTGTATGTGGAGTGTACAGAAATTAGGTGGGAAAACAGGAGGAATGAGGAAAGAGACTATGATGCTTCTCCATGGAGCTTTGTGACCACACTTAAAATGCTATAGTCCCATGGGAGGACCTTTAGTTTCCTTCAGTGTCTTAACGTTTCCTGCATCTAAATAGAGACATTACTATGTCATTTAAGGCTTCATAAATCTGTGCAGCGAATAACAGGATCCTGTACTTTCATTGTAAGTAGCATAGTAGCACTGGCAAAGGATATTTCATTGGCATTGATATATAATATAGTCTCTTAAACAACACATCTGGATCTGAGGGTATTCCCTCTGTGCAAATTTTATGGCTCATTTGCAACATACATGAAGAGAAAAATGATCACATAATTTCCCAGCAAAACAATAATGTCGTCATGATTAATCATTAAGATTGCTGTGATTGATCTAAAAGTCTACATCCCATATGTCTATCTGCATTTCTGACTATATCAAGTCAGATTCAGATTTGTTGTACGAAGAGTTGAACCAGAAGCATTAACGAGATGTTTCAAGGGGGACTCCCCTGTTGTATATTACGTACAAATTTTGGTGACAATTCACAGACTGACATGCAACTGGGGCTTCTGTTACCAGCTGTGCCAGATGAAGCTCTACAGAGAGCTCTACAGAGAGGGCTGTAGTTCAGTGGGAGACCACTTGCTTTGGATACATAAGGTCCCAAATTCAGAGTCCAATCCTGAGCTCTGCTGCGCCAGCAGTATGAGAGTAACAGCGGCATCACTAGGGTTCGTGTCACCCAGTGCGGGATGCCAGCACATCACCCCCCATGCAGAGGGCGGGGCAATACCCCAGATGGAGGGCATGGTAATGTACCATCACTCTGCCCCCACTGGTCTTTTGGTTGTACCTTTTGATAGAACAAAGATAGAACACATTCTGCATGAAATTACACAATGTTTTATATATAACATGCTGGTATTGTTCTTCCAAATTATGATTTTAGTGATTTTGGTCGCTAGTGGTGTCACATCCCCCCCAAAGGTGTCAACTTACTAACACCTTATTGCAGCAGTTCTCAAACTTTTAGCACTGGGACCCACTTTTTAGAATGACAATCTGTCCAAGACCTACAAAAGTGATGTCAAGGTGGAAGTGACATCATCAGGCAAATTAAAATACATAAGTATAAATAATTAAAGTAAAACAAATAATTAAATAAACAGAAGCCAGCCCTGGTCTACCAAGTGAATTTCATCTGTAGTCTGCCTGCAATAACAGCCCTTTCCAAAACCACTAAGGTTTTCAGCCCTACCCAGTGCCCAGTGCAATTTAAGATCTTCTATTTAAACCAGATCACTGTCAGGATTCACCTGGCTTTGCAAGTCTCAAAAAGGTTCACCTTATCAGCTGAAGCCTCTGTTTTGATCCTTTTTAGTGGGGGGGGGGCTGCCTTCTGGAGCACTTGTTTAGCTCCATGTGCATAGGATCAGGACCATTCTGGTAGCCTTGCGCTCTCCTTCACCTCATTTTCCACACCAGCCACAGCATGTTTGCTTACTCACCAGTAAATGCGACCGTGAGGGTTAGTTTTGCTTTCCATAGGGCTCAATACATTCATCTGCTTGGAAGGAGGGACTTCCTTCTCAGGTGTTTTTGGGGGCTGCATTCATTGAATCAGGACCATTCTGGTGGTCTCAGCCTGCCCTTTCCAATGGACTAAGGCAAGTTCGCCTACTCGCAAGTAAACGTGCGATACTTTTCACTTTCACTTTCTATAGGGATCCATGCATTTTTTTGTTCTCCAGTTTTTTGGCCATAACTTTTGATAGAAAGGAGATATTTCATTCAGGTTTTTTGCATTGCATTCTGCCAATAGGCGCTGAGCCCAGCTGCATGCCACTGGGATCACGGCAAGATCTCTGGGCTGTGATATGGTTCACTGGGGCTCGGGAGAGCAGGGGAAGGTGGGGGGAAGGCAGGGCAGGGGGGCAGGGCAGGGAAGGAAGGCAGGGGGGAGACAGGGCAGAGGAGGAAGCGGGGCAGGTAGGGGCACAACCCGCCAGATCCAGAGCTCCATGTCAGGCCTTCCAGCCTGATATGGAGACTCTCAACTCCAGGGGAGAACCAGGGGACATCCACTAAAATTGAGTGTTGGGAGAGTTAGGATAGACAAAAGAAAATATTTCTTTATGCAGTGTGTGGTTGGTCTGTGGAACTCCTTGCCACAGGATGTGGTGACGGCATCTGGCCTAGATGCGTTTAAAAGGGGATTGGACAAGTTTCTGGAGGAAAAATCCATTACGGGTTACAAGCCATGATGTGCATGTGCAACCTCCTGATTTTAGAAATGGGCTATGTCAGAATGCCAGACGCAAGGGAGGGCACCAGGAGGCAGGTCTCTTTGTTATCTGGTGTGCTCCCTGGGGCATTTGGTGGGGCCGCTGTGAGATACAGGAAGCTGGACTAGATGGGCCTATGGCCTGATCCAGTGGGGCTGTTCTTATTTTCTTATGTTCTAACTCTGTGCCGGCAAAATAGCCAGCACAGACTTGAGAAGCCTCATTGTGGGGCTTGGGGCTTTCCCTGGGGGAAGGGGACAAAAGTTCCCTTCCCCTGAGGAGACTTCTGGCAGCTGCTGCACTGACACAGGATGTAGCAGTAGCTGCTTTGGTGCCACTGCACCTAGCAGTGCTGCTGCCTTTAGAATTGGGTCCTCAGTCCTTAGCTTCTCTACTTAAAGGAACACATGACTGGCAAGTGCATCTGGTTGCAATCTTGGAGAGGAGCTGCCAATCAGGGTATATTATACTGAGCTACATGGACCAGTAGTCTCACTCAGCATAAGGCAGCTTTGTATGTTCAACTAGTATCAAAATATTTACTCCAGAGTAATCTCATTCTGTTGCATTTCAGAAGAATTACTTGCGATTTGAGCCACTGTAGATGGTACGATCCAGCAGCTAGAAGATTTGGAGTACAATAGAATAGGGGCTGAGTCACATAGTTGCCACTGGAAAACCAGAAATCTGCACCAAGTTCCAACCCTGGCAGTTCACACTGACGAAGCATTGTGACTGCTATCTGCAGACCTCGTCCTTGCTGCAAAGACTGCTGTCTTTGCTTTGGGAAAGTTGAAGCAGCTGGTGGTGGGGCACTTTGGAGACTACAATGGGCAGAAGGAGGAGTCAACGATGGCAAATGACAGAGCCAGCTGAGAGGGCCGAGATGAAAGGACTTCCACCAGCAAACAATTCCTTTGCCTTTCTGATAGTTCATGTGTCAAGGCAAGCTTGGAATGCTTTGAGCATGCTCTTGTTTTTATCTGTATGTTTGTCCAGCCTAACAAACTATGTTCTATGTTTGTTCTATAAACAAACTGTACTATGATTATTCGATGACAAAACCATGAAACATGCAGAACATTCATTTATGCAGTGTTTCAGCCTCAGTTTCCCTTTATCACAACACATCCCCATATTCCCTACCCAATACGTTAGGAATGATAGCTAATCCCTTGGGTTTCTTGGAGAAGGAAACCTTGAATTGACCTTTGTGCAATAAGCCTGATACACAAATAATAAGGAGGGATCCATTACTTTTAATGCAGCAGCAGTAGCCATATTCAGCTCTACTGATATTAGGAGGGTGACATATCACTTTTTAAGAATTGTATCCATTTTATGAGCTAAGAAAACAACAGCACTGAACAGTGTTTTGAAAAACACAAAAATTCTGCACAGGTCAGGGGTTTGTTTGGGTGTGGTTTTCATTTTTATTAAAATCTTGATGACCTGGTCTAAGCAATATGAATGCCACACAATTATTTTAACATGACGAGAAATAGTAGCAGAATTGAGGTCAATTCTTGACGTGGAACAGGAAGGAAGTCTCATGTGAAAAACAGAGCTGGGTGAACCCTGAAATTAGGTGAATTATTTACCAACCATAAGGTGAGTGTATAGTTTAGACCAGCTGCTATTGCCAATTGTCAAAAAGTGCAACCAGGAACATTTATGGTGGTTTAGTATACATAAAATGTGCTAGAACTGCTATTTATTTAAGATTCATATTTTCATGCAATCTACCTCTAATTCCTAATTAGCTAAGAGCAATGTTTCTGCATTAAAACAATGCCCTAAGCATGATTCTGCTGTAAAAATCAGATGGAGTTCTTTGTAAATGCCGAATTGCCCCAGTCACATTCCACCCCAATATTTAGCAGTAAACAAATATGTGGAGTGTTGGTTTTAAATTTCCTGACTTGAATTTTCAGACAAAACAAGGTCAAAGCACAAATAATGCAGCAGATAAACTAAGAGCAAAGGTCAATGGCTTTTAATGCTGAGCGATCAGTATGCAAAGCTTTGGGATTTTGTTGGGATGGGGGTAAAAGACATGTCTTAGACTAACTCAGGATTTTTCCAAAGGGACCTTGTTTTAAACTATTACTTTCAGTAGACAAACACCACCCTCACAACAAAGCCCTTGAAGTCTCTGGCACAAGAGACATGCAAAAGTCATTACGGTTTGTCCCAAGAGACCTTCTAGAGTTGCTTCACATTGGAGTGGGTGTAAGTCTGCTTAAAATTAAATTACTTTAAAATAAAGTTAGAGCACTAAGCAATATCCTGCCTTCAACTCGGCAGGGTTTCCCGTGAGAAAAGAGAGTAGGCAAAGAGAGCTTAGACAGACAGACAAACATATTTACCCCTAGGTGGAAGGTACAAATTAAATTAGCCTGCCACAAAAGGGGGATGTTTTCTCCTTCTGTTCAGATGTCATGGTAGTGAGGAAACATCGTCTTGAGGCCAAGAAAAATGGCACAAATGCATTCATCTCAACTACTATTCATCCTGTTCCAAGGTCTAAACAGCACACATAAAAGAACAGCACTGTTGAACCACTTCCTCTCCTTAGTTACCAAGTGGGGGCTTGCAAAGGAATATGGGAGCAGAGGGTGGCGATTTTTCCAGAAGGTTTCAGTGCCCTGATGGGGAGAGTGATTGAAGAGGTTATCAACCTGATGAGATCTGGAGGGAGAATATCACAAATAAACTTTGATTTCATACTTCACGGTGAGTTTCACCTCCTTTCGGTTTTCTTGCTCCGCATAGTTGTGTCTCAACATACCCTGCAAATCTTCTCTCCCTCTACGGCTGGAAAACAATGCAAGCATTTCCTGAGTCAAGTATATCTTTTATTGTGCCTCATTAATATGCATGTTTTTGGCACTCGGTTGGGTTCAGCTGGTATGCTTTCCAGTATCTCATTCTTTATTTATATGAGACTGGGAGGTGTGACCTATGGAGCCAGTTGGCTGTCATGAATTGGAATATTCATTAAGCCTTGTGAATTATGCATCTGACTGCTTATAATACTGTGATCAACACTAGATACAGCCAGAACTCTCAGCTACTTCCTGTTAGGTGCAGTCCCTCACAACTGAGTCACAAAGTGCAAGCACTCCGTGCAGTTTGGAAATAAAGCTCATTGACTGTGTATTTCCCAGCACAGTGTAAGAAAGTACGATAGAAGGCACTTCTTTCCCGATAAACCACTCTCAGATAGCGTTGCCTGATATTCCAACAATTGTGTTAGTTCACACATGCATGCTGCACTCACTCATTCAGTCACACACACAGTCTCTCTCTCTCTCTCTCTCTCACCTCCACAGTTCCTGACTGAAATGAAAACTTCAGGGGAAGTGTTATATAGTGGGTCCATGCGAAATAAGGAAGGCATAGAGATAACAGCTCAATACGTTTATTCCATCTTCAGAACAGGACCTAGCAATGCATCTGAATGAATCTGACACAAGGCAAACACCCCTGGCTTTTATAGCTTTTAGCTCCGCCCAGACTCCCCATGATTGGTGCAATTGAAACATTAACTAGAGAGCCAATTGGATGGTAGGATTTCCATCCATCACCGGAGTGGCCAGCCATAAGTCTGGGCCAATCAGTTATGCAGGATTTTGATGCTGCATAACTTGCATACATAACAGGAAGTTAAGCCTCTAGTGCTGCGAGGAATTCTTACAACTTGAGTTAATTTATTTTGTATTTCTGAATCATTCCTAGAGCTTCCATCAGCAATGAGGTCTCTTAGCATACTCAGTGAAACAGCTACATAGAAATAAATCATAGGGAAAGAACTTTGTCAGTCCACTCCTAAGCAATCTTAAGACTTCACAGGGCCAATTTGCATGACTCGGGGCTTTCTGTACACAGTGGCTCGTAACTAACACAGCACATGCATACAGCTGTGCTGCATGCATGAACCCCTTTCAAAAAGAATTCAGGATCCCACCAGTCATCTCGCTGATGGGTAAAGAAACGCAAGGCCTTGCTCTCCTTTCAAATACCTAACCCGTAGAATTTCTGCTCATTTAAAAAAGGGCTCCATGTACAGTCTTGGCTGTTGAAGGAGAATCCCATGCACTGCACCCATTTGTACATGCAGTTCCTGACCCAGCTAGAGATATCCATCTAGAACAGGGGTCTCCAAATCCCAGCCCGGGAGCCAGATGCAGCCTGCAGTGAGCCTCTATCCAGCCCTCAGCCAGCCTCTGATCCCTTGAGAGCCTCTGGCCCAGTTGTCCAAACACAACCAGAGTTGTGTTTGTGGGGTGGGGGGATGGGGGTCCATTTAAGTGTGTGCTTTATTTCTTGGGCTGTGTTGGTGCTTGGAGAAATCCTGGATATTTGAGCCCATTCATTTATTCATTCATCTAAGTTCCATCTCTAATGTATTTATTTAAGTTTTATATTTAATTTTTTTTTCCAGCACTGTGCCATTTGATGTGGCCCTTAGGCTGAAACGTTTAGAGACCCCTGATCTAGAAGTTCAAGACATGATCTGTGGGCACATGGTGTAGTCACCTTGCCAGAGCTGAGTGCATCTGGGTTTGGACAGTTCCTGCATAGGAGACCACCTGGGGACTCCATTTCTGCCACCTTGAGCTCCACTAGGGCTTGATGCACAATGAAACTGTTTATATATCTGTGACGTGATGTGGTGAAAATTATATTTTTCTGCTCATATAACTGCATCGTAAGCATGGATTTGTATGTAAAGTGAAACAGTCAGATGGCTATTTGTCCTACAGCCAGTTATAAAGGTGTTCTGAATTCATTGCATGCTCATGGCCAGTCTTGAGCCTTTGACTGAGTCTTCGGACTGAAAACTAGCTGCTTCCATAGTTTACTGCTGTTTCCTCTCTGTGAAAAGATATGCTTTTATTTTTTTTTAAATGTACTTCAGAAATTGCTTGAGAACATTCCATTTCTATCAAAACCAAATTTGCCATATATATATTAAGGATTTTAATAGCCTTTGTGGTCATACTAGCCTTTAAGCAGAGACTTGCCTTGTCATCTTCTGACCTATAGCACTGTGGTTTATGATTCCAGGATGACCCCATGCAAACCTAAACTATAAAGGATCCTTTTGGAAGAATATCATCTTTGGCTTCAGTAAAAGCTCTTAATCATCATATTCTCTAGAAAAATAGAAGCAATGACTTGTCTTATGCTACCCTGCTACCAGAAGTGAGGAGCAAAGACACAAAGTCTGTGAAATCCAATATGAAAAGTATGGCTTACAGCATAATCTATGTTCACATTATTGTGTGTGATAGGCCCTATAGCCTGCCCAGCTTGGCCTAGAAGTGGAAGGACTGATCTATGTAAAGGTCATGGGTGAGCCCTGTATAAAATGGCATTGTTTACAGTTTTTTTAGTAGAGAGATTAGCTGTCACTTATTTTCACATACCTAACTGAAGAGGTTTAAAGGTTCCCAGTGAGAGCATGTTCTCTTCCCTTTCTCAGCCTGTCACATCCTTGTCAGTTTCAATAAAATAACTTACCTGCATTATGCAGATGAGCTTTTGTTGGGTCCAGCACCCATTATTGTTCCTCTCCACTACAGCTGAAACTTCTAGCAGGCTTCTTGCTTTTACTGTCTGATCCTAGCACTCCTTAGGTCAAGACCTTTCAACCTCAGGGCTTGACTTATGCCACAAGCATTTGACAAATCGCCCAAGCCTGTACAAAAGCTGGTTGAGCTCGAGAGTGAGTGCTCTCTATGCACCACTGTTTCACAGTTTTGACATTTCCTTCTCACTTTGCCCTTCGGTAATTAGACAAAAGAAGAAAAAGACATTTGTGTCCAAGGAATGCTTTCATTTGAGATGTGATAAATGGCCATCCTTTCCAAGAAGCTAGTCCTGCTATAGGACAGAAAGTCCCTTCACAAGAAGCTCAAGTAGTTAAATTTACCCTGTAAAACACACTTTCTAGCTCGGCCGTAAGTCTAAAACCAGAATTAATCATTAACTAAACCACTTTTCTTTCCCACCCAGATTGCAAGAGCTTTCTAAAATCATCCAAAGTTGGTACTGTACACTAAAGTGAATTTGGTACAGAATGGTTCCATTGGCTTATTGGGAGTCTGGAGACTTAAAGCAAAAATAAGAACATAGGAAGAGATATGCTACTATAGATTAGATCAAGGGCCTATCTAGTCTAGTATCCTGTTTCCAACAATGCTCAGCCAAGATGCTTCCAGGAATTCCACTGCAGAGCATGAAGGCAATAACCCACTCAGGGCCAATATCACTACAAGGTTGGGCAGCTGCTTCACATGCAGTGTACCAATGGACCTATTGCAGATTCCTGCTCAGGTTCCCTGTGGAAAACTAACTAAACTGCAAATAACCCAGAAATGGAAAATATTATTTAAGTTGCACCATAGGCAATTTTCTTCTCAATTATGCTTGTCTTGAGGAGGGCCAACTCCTGTCTTAAGGATAAGCATATAATATAGAACTTAGGGGTCTTTTTTGCAACTCCCTTGAGCTTTTAACCTCAGCCTAGCTCTGCATGTTACAGATTGTGGTAAGAAGAAGCTGCACAAGTTACTTGTGCTACTCAAGTTTTGTTGTTGCCATTCTCGGTAAATGTGTGACTGTTTTAAAGCTCCAGGGGTCTTCTGCCAAGGGCCTGGCAGCAGGATACAGATGCCTTGCTACCTAAGAACGTAAGACTTTCTGGATCTGATTCATGGCCCATCTAGTCCAGCATCCTGTTTCCCACATTGGCCAACTAGATGCCTCCACCAAATCCACAAGCAGAAAATTAAGACATACATCTTTACAGCTGGTACCAATGCTTGTACAATAGGAACAACCAGGAGGTAACATATAGCCATTGTGACTGGTAGCCATTGATAAATGTGTTCTCCATGAGAAATCTATCAGTGGCTATCAGCTTCTAGTATTCTCAGTACCACTGACATATTTTACCAGAGAAGGCAGTTGCTGGTCTGCTTTTCACCATGCTTCAGCACCAATGCTACTGATGACCAGAAACTATGAAACTATTGAAACATATTGAAACTATGAGCTCAGAAGGGATCAGGTGATGCAGGGGGCCAGTAGGGTTCCATCTGGCACTATTATAGCCCAACCCTACCTAAATTCCCATACGGTGATGCAGTGGTTCCAGCACAGATTGCACTACATTCTGTGGGGGATTTTTGACTGCTGAAGGTCTCCTCAAGGTAAGGGGTCATTGGTCTCCCTGCCCCAGGATAAGCCCCTGCAATCACTATGGAGATTTGGATGGATGGGATTTGGGATCCAGCATGTGCTGCCACAGATCCCACTGCTCCCAGGCCTGATCCACCCTCCTTCCCAACCCATCACTAACCCATTCCACCCACTTCCCACCCCATTCAACCCCTCCCCTTCTCCCCCCCCCACAGGCTTACCTGTTTAGGTGGGTGTCCATCGGCCCACTGGTGTGCAGAAAGCTGCTACAGCCTCCCTGCCAGTGGGCCCACTGTGCTTGTTGGTGGAAGATGTTTTATGACAGTCTCTGCCAGTGCACTAGTTACACCGGCAGGAGGAGATGGGATTCATTCTAAAACCTACAGTGGCTTCACAGTCTGGGTTCAGACACAGAATGATCTTTCCTTAAGCCTGTCCTTCCTCTCTCCTCCATTTAAATTAGTACAATACTATGTTTTTAGTCACTTAAGAAATTAAAACTATTATTTTTCCACCTTGGCTAAGGGCATGCCTCCAGACACTACAATTGGTAATTCATACATTTCTATGCTTTATTCCCCCAATTTTTTGTTTTGCTTTTCTGTTATGTACAATTCTTGACTCATCCAACTGAGATATTGAGCAACCAAATGGATTAATTTCCTGAGAGGAGTCACTGCTACTGAGGCTGTTTTTTAATAAATAATTCTGATGGGAACTTTTAAAACAAGCATCACTCTTTCCTTTCAAAATATATTATTCACATTGACCAGTGTTTTTTTTCTCTTTCAGTAACATTAACTCGTTGGACTATCAGTCTATTAATGGAGCAAGATATAACTGAAAACATTTCCTTGATATTCCTGGCAATATCCCCCAACCCCCAAAAGGACTCTGTTCTCAAACAAGATGAAAATTCATACAGTAGAGGCAGGTCTTCTTCACAAATAAATTATATTCATCATAAACACCTTACACTTTATTGAGTCTATGTTTTATTATGCGGGGCTGGCTGTTAATTATGTGGTATGATTGCATGTGATTCCATCATTAGTTCCAGTGAAAATTGAGGAAACAATCGTCTGGGATCCTCCATTGACATGAACGGGAGTTGCCATTTTGCTTTCCAGAGGATTGTGCCCTTAGTGAGTTGCATGCTTCCTATGGTGACTCCTGCTCATGGAACTGGATTGAACAGAGCATTACCAAAACACTCAAATTACTTATATGAGCTAATAGCACTTCTTTATAAAGAAGAAAATGACAAAGCTTCTGAGGACCAGTTTCTATGCATGATGCATAACCCTATTTGCAAATCAAGGTGCTGCACTAGCTCAGGCACCTACCCAATTGCTAAACCACTGATTATAAATATGCCAAGATCTTTATCACATTCTCATGATTCCAAGAACTACAGTCCCGTAATTTCCCCCCGCCCCATTTTCTTTGCACACCCTGTTCACATTGGGAAACACAGAATTGCATTTAAACTGCTACTCTTAGAAAGCGGAGCCCTCTGTCTCTGTCAATCCTTGGTTTTTCCTCCACAGATTGTGTGAACAGATATCTGAGTTATTTATAAAACGACAAATGAATTCTTCTAATTTGTCGTGCTTTCAAGGCCTTCTGAGAACAAGGGGTCTCTTGGAGGTTTGCATAGGTATGCTCTAGACCAACTTCCTGATGCCTTCAATGAGGCACCCGCAGGCCAAATATCCTGGACGCATTCCACTTCACAGTTCCTTTCCACTGCACACAAATGCGTTCCGTGGGGGGAAGGAAACCATGGGGACTCAATTGGTCAGCCTTTAACTAACATACTATATAGTTAGATGATTGTTTCATTTAACTGGCAAGAGCCAAGCTATACATGTCTGAACATGCAGGAAATAAACACACTGCATAATAAATTGACAAGCTGGAGGCAATATCCTGAGGCCTTTTCCCAAGCTAAATCTACTCTGGAAGGTTGATTTGCTGTAGAGGGTCCTTACTCTTTTTTTTAATGAGTCAGTTGTTTGTGTTGCACATTAAAGTTAAGTATTGCCTACAGATGCTTGGGCTTTTAAGAGAGCTTTAAGAAGGCTTTTTGTAGTTGAAGTATAGTTGGTGGCTACTCATGAGAGAGCCTTCTCAGTGGTTGCCTCCTTGGTAGTTGTGGAACTCCCTAAACTGAAAGAGTTTGCTGGCCAACTCCTGATTGCTCTTCTAATGCTGGCTGCAGATCTGTTTTGGCAGGCCTTCTCATCATCATTAAGAATATTTGTTGGCTCTGGTCTTCCTTATTTTTCTGGTCTCGTTTTTTTTTTTTTTTTCCTGCTGATTTTGTAATTGATTTGTAATTGATTTGTCTTGACTATATTGTGTTTATGTTTTGTGCTGCAAGCTGCACAATGGCTTATAAATAAAGTTAGGTTGGAAATGATCCCATATCCACGGTTTCACTTATCTGTGGTGCCATGGACACAGGTCCGCCTGTGGCCTCTGCAGGGCTCGGAATGACAGTTAGAAGCAAAAAAGCAACTTCTGGTGTTTTTTTTTGGGGGGGGGGGCAAAACTGGAAGTGACGTTTTTATGCCTTTAAAAGGCATTATGAGGGCTGGGGAAACCATGGTGCCCTCCCCCCACAATGAGTCTACTCAGATCTGCACCAGCTCTCTGTGATACCCCCTGTGGGCAAAGCTGGGCAGGGAGCCTAGGATATCAGTGCTGCCATTGCCACTGATGATTGCCCCTGCCTTCTCCCAAGATGCCTCCCAGTGACCCTGATCTCCTTCCTGCTCCTCCACCTCTCGTCCCTGATCCTCCCCACCCACAGCCCCCCCAACACCTCTGGCGGTGGCAGGATATTTCGGTGGCACACACACAGTCACCAGCCTTTTACATTGGCAGTCCTGCAACACATGCTGTCTCTGCAGCCGCAGCACTGACAGAGTAGACCTTCCACTGATGAAACTCACATTCTGTCAGCAGAAGGCACCCTTAGGATTGGGCCATCAGCATATTTTCTACTTCCTAACTAAGTGTAGGCTTTGGTTGCATGAAGATAACTGATTCATAGGTTTGCCCTGATTATGTTCAGTGTAACATGGTACATTTTCTAGGAATAACTGTTTGGAAGCTTCACATCATGAAAGTTTGATGTAGATCTGATCTATTTGTGTGGCACTGTAGCAAGTAATAAGGCAGTACAATAGACTCCTAGTATCCCAGTCCTCGACAGGAAGGAACAAGTTCCATTGTTTAAAGTGAAATTAATTATCAACTAGTGTACACTTCTTTCAGGAAATTCAGAGCATTATTGGTTCTTAGTTTAAATGAAAGAGAGACATAGTGTCACTCCCAGTGAAAGTCAGGATGTGGCATCCACCATGCCAGTTTTAATGTCACAGTTTTGGGAGCCAATCCAGGACATTGCAAAAGTGTAGTTATCTATGGGGAGAACTGTGTGGCAGAAGCTGGCCTGTCCTCTTGGTCGGGATACTGTTATATACTGTGCTCAAGAACTTGTCTTGGGTTGGAAGCTTTTGGGGGGAACCTGCTCCTTGCCCCATCATCCTGGAAAAAACAGAATTGCCATTGAAATCGGTGAGGAAAGAAAGCAACTCCACCAAGCTCCTCCTGTGAAGATTCTAACTGTTAGGAAGTCAGCATAGACCTTCAGACATAAAGTGAAGGGAGAACGTTCTGCAGTGGAAGCTTATCCCAGCTGAAATTATCATAACCTGATTCAAGTAAGTTTGTGACAGCCCAATCCAGTGGACCTTGTGATCTACTGATGCAAAAGGCCCAGCAATGGCAGAAGCATCATGTTGCCATCACACATGATGGAGCCACTGGTGGAAACAGATAACAGTACTACATGCGCACCAGACTTAGCTGGACATTCCACCAGTGCTGGTAAGTTGGTTGCTGGGGTGGACCATGGGCAGGTCAGGACAGATTGAGGCATTTTGGTAGAGGAACTGGGGGGGGGGTGTCAGGGGAGGGGTGGATCCAGCATCAGTCACACAGATCCTATCTACATAACCCTGCCTGGAATGCCCCCAGTCTCTACATGGACTTATTCCAACTCCATAGGGGGAGTAGGTGTGAGGAGACACATAGGTGGCCATAAGGCCTACACAGGGGTAAGTAAAAAAGTGTTTACTTACTTGAGTTTTTACTTACCCCAAGTTTGCCTTCTGATCATCCCCTCCCCCAACAGCAAGCAACACAGCCTCTATTGGCCCTCCTGCGTGCTACGTTGCAGTGGGGATAGGCTGGGCTGCAAGTCCCCTTGAAAACCTAAATGGTGAAAAGGAGGGTGTAAAGCAGTGGGTAAGCACTAGGGCAACCACAACTGCCAGCTGTGAATTATTTTGTGACATAAAACTGAAGAGGGGAAGGAAAGGTGTGATGAGTGCGATATTGGGGTTGATTCACCTGTGTGGCATCCTGAAGTTCTGCTGACCACCCAAAAACTATCTGTGTTTGCATAACCCTCAATGCTCACTATTTGGTTGGTAATATTTTATAAGTAACAGACTGAATGGTGGGATAAATTTGCCTCTTATGTCAAAACAGGATGCTGGCCTATCGGTTCTGAGAGGAATCCAACGACACCAGAATGGTCCTGATCCAATGAATGCAGCTCCCAAAAGCACCTGAGAAGGAAGTCCCTCCTTCCTATCGGTTCTGCTGAAAGCCATTCTGTGTCCCTCCTTCCAAGTAGATAAATGCACCAAATTGAGAAGACAAACCAAAAACTTTGGTAGAATTTGACTGTACTTAAATATGAACAAGTACTCAGTATTATGGTGACCGAGCCATGAACCAAAAGTCAATTCCAGTGCAATTCTGTGTGCCAATGGGTGAGTTCTTGTCAGTTATCCCGTGCAAGGAGATTTGCAGGGTCTCAACTGCTGTTCCACATTTCTGTTCATTTTCAATCCAATCCTACTGAAAGGCAATGCCAGTGGACCATGTATTTTGCCAGTGCTGGCTGCCACAAAAGTGCCATAAAGTGCTTTGCAGCAACACAGAAAGCCAGCACACCAACGGGAAGTCCAGAACCTTCCCACATGCGCCAGCAGAGCCACTGAGGCCCACTGGAGCATATAAGCTCAGTGTGGATGGTGGAATGGGGTGGGTGGAATGGGAAGGAGGTGAGGTGTGGTGGGCAGATTGTGCACGGGAGGGAACAGGATCGAAGGTGACACATGCACCATATCCTATCCCCCTTACTGGGCTTGATCAGCCAATATGGATGAACTTGGAGCCAGGAAGATGTCCAGCAGCCAAAAATCCCCTGTGGGATGCAATTTAGTTCATTGCCACACAGGGATTTAGGTTGGATGGGATGTTAGTCAGCTAGCAGGTTTGACCATGTCGTTGCTGATGTTACAACTGAAGCATTGATGCATTCCTTCAGGTGTAAAGTGAAAATCACAAGGTTAGGAATCCTCCTTGCACACCAGGACACTTTGAAATGAAGACAATATCAGGAGAAACTAAGGCATTTCTGCTTTGGGTGGCAGTAGATACAAATATTTTCCTACCAGTTAGATACCTGCACTATGTGTTAGGTTAAAAAAACCAAGTAGGTGTACACAAAATGGCTTAGGTATTATTATTTATAGATATGTTCCACCTGTCTTCTCAGTTGATACCAAGGCAGCAGTTAAAAAGCCAGAGTACCACCAAAGGAGAAGGATGACGAGAAGGAGCCCAGTATATAGGAAGAGGATTCAGTATCCAACTCATTAAGAATCTTGCATGGTTTTTGAACATTAATGAACTGTGGAAAAATGCAAAGTAAACAATGCAGATTCCTAAACTCATTAGGAGTATAGTCTGTAACAGCTTAATACATACTTGTGGGAATAAAAAACTGGAGCAGTGTGATGTGTTTTCTGCATATCTCTGAATCTGGGAGCAGCTGAGAGTGGTGCATTTGGAAGAGTAAAGGTCACATACCAAAATATGAAGGCAGGGAGATGGAGGAGGCAAGGTCATGGAGAGCTTTAAAGATAAGGACAAGGTATTTGTGGTGGATACAGAATAAGATGGGCAGCCATGAAGAGATTTGTGGATGGCCATCACTTGGACTGAGTAATTAGAAAGAGGGGGTAATTTTGACAGCTATGGTGAGAGATAGTTGAAATGGTTAAAATTGGCCCCTGCTAATTGGACAAAGAGGCCCAATTATGGTGTCCTTCAGCAGGGGGAGAGCAACTGTCCCTTTTATCGTCTTTTCCAGTGGCTGTTGCTGGTGCCTCTTTTTATACTGTGTGCCCTCTGGGGATAGAAAGCCATTTATTGGTTTTTGTTTGGTGTTTTTTTTTGCTATGTGAACTACTTCGTGAACTACTTTTTGTGGAAAAGTGATATATAAATATTTGATGGTAATGAAAATAATGACAAAGGAAGGGCCATAGAGGAAGTAACAATAGTCAAGGTGAAGTCAACAATAGTCAACCAGAGTTTCAGCTGAGGAGATTGAGACTCCAACAGTGGATGAAAAATGGAGCAGACCTGTACAGTTGTTGAGGCAAGAAGAGTGAGACTGCAAGATAGATTTCTTTAGAGGGCCATGCTGCTTTTTAATACTTATCTTCTAATTTATGTCAAAATATGACTTAACTGTTCTTCCTTCCACTGTGAGTGGTAAACCCTACAAAAGGGTACTAATATATGTACACTCAGCTGTAACTGTGGTTGTCATTTCCACCTTTCAACTGATTACAAGTGAAATGAGACGGTACTGACTGGGGGGGAAAAACAGCACAAATTGAGTAATTTGCAACTCAAATAAGCCACACTTTATTATAAACTAAATTCTGTTAATTTTTACATAAGGGTTAGCATGGAAAAACACAGCATGTGCAAGAATAGCAGGAATTTAAGTGCTGAATAGAGTTCTGACAAAAAATTTTCCACACTAATTGCGGCACTCGCTCTGCCCACTTATGCCGTGGCAACTCGCTCTGCCCACTTATGCCGTCACTCCTCTTATTTGAGTAATAGAAGCTGAAGATTGCCAGCCATTAAACGCTGTTAGCAACTGTGGCTAATGCAAAAGCATTTTTATTAGTTACACTCAAGTCCCATCAAATCTTTAATTTGTATTGCTGAGTTTTCCCCCTTTGATCTCAAGCTGCATTTCTGAGGGAGGGAGGTGGTAAAGTGGAGCAGAAAGAACAAGCCAAAGAAACAGGAAGGAGAAAAAGTGAAGGGTGGGGGAGAGATTTAAGATTGGACAAAACAACAAGAAAGAAAATGCAAAACAATAAGTTAAAAGTTGAAAAGAAGGCTCCAGTGAGGGTGTTGCAACACAGAAATAAAGAAAAATAAGAAGGGACGGAAGACAGCTATTGAGGAGAAATATATGGGGCATATGAGAGTGTAAACAGAGATATGGGGGAGATATGAGAGTGTAAACAGAGGACAAAGAACAGGAACGTAGGAATAAACATAACCAGTAAACCATAGCAACAAAGTGGAGGAAATATACTTTTGGTCCATATCAGCCCCCCCCCCCCCCAAAAAAAAAAAAAGCTACAAACTCAAGGAAATTCAAGACTGATTAGTGGAAATTCTCCACAAGAAAAATAGAAACAACCACAAAACTTCAAAACTAGTCTGGGGAAGCACCCTAGCAGTGATCCTGCCCATAGATTCAAGAGGGCAATTGTGAGCCAAGAGTTTACCCTCCCTTCATCAAGCAGGTGATCAGTGTGAAGGAAGGAAGATGTTTGACACAGAAGGCTCTATGAACATCCAGGTATGAGTGTGAAGCCTCACTCTCCATGTCTGCCTCTCTACATCGAAGAGCCCTCCGCCAGCACAAGCTGGGCTGTTGGGTGGAATTCAATAATGTTCCGTTCCCCCACATGAGCTTGTTAAATAGGAGGTGGCTGTGGTCAGTGTTGAACCACAGGGGCACAACAAGGCACCTCCCACAGCCTCACTCCCACAAACACACCCCACAAAGACTCTAGGGCTCAAGGTCAATGTTTGGTATCTTCATTTGAACGTTTTCTTCTCCTGCCATGTATACCTGCATTCAAACTTATGATACTTCATTTCAAAAATTAAGCTCATTTCATTCCAAACTATTGGAGCAAGTTGCAATGAATACATGTACGAAAACTGAATTAAAATGATACCCCAAAGAAATATAAAAATTATATTAGAATGCTGGGCTCTGCATGTTCACTCAGACATAACACAGTGTTCAACTGGACTTACTCTCAGTACATGTGCATAGGATTGTAGCCTTAATCTAACATGAACCATATTCTGTCTCTCAGACAGGCCTTAGGAAAGATGTTATTAGATATTAACATGTTCCTATGTAAGTTTCTCAGTTTACCTCCTGTTGAGCCTGGTGCTTCATCTCAGCTAAGATGCTTCAAAAAATTGTTTCAAAGCCTGCTCCTGCTGCTGACGCTGCAAACACTCCTGCTGATGAAGTCACTCCTGATGAAGTCACTGTAGGAGAAGTCCCAGAGCTCTGCTCCCCCTTGATTACACCCCTGGAGCTAGGGCCAATCTGTGGAGAGAGACATGAATCACCAGGGCCCAGCTAGATGGAATATTAAATGCATCATCCTCTAGTTTGGGGCTTACTTTCCATTTCAAACTACAGTCACACAGGGGCCTGATCCACATTCGATAAAATTATCTAGATAATTTTAAAAGGATTAAATTTTGCTTGACTTCCCCACTAAAAATCTCCACCTATCTGCTACAGAACCCCTGAAGGTGCCATTTGCTCAAATAGCATCCTCTGGGGGAACCACAGCATCTTTGGAAGGGATAGCTTTTGGTGGGAAAACACTGCAGAATTTAAGAGTTGGGGATTGGCGCTTGCAAGGCAACCATTCTAGAATGGAAGTCAGCCCTGAACTAGACAATGATGCATTTAATGCTACATCTACTTTGGCCCCAAGTCTCATTGATGTCAGTGGAATGTGAGCATGGACCAAGTGAATCTATATGTGCTCTTCCGTCTGTGATTGATTTGATTCAATAAGAGCTCCATTCATGAATGTGTTGTGTTCAAAGAACTGTGTTTCTTTCATCTATCTTTTACTACTTTCTCATGCTTTGTTTTCCTTGGCCATTTTTATAAGAGGAAGCAGCGCCATTTAAATGGCATGTCCTGGGATTTATAGAACATCATTTTAAGCAAGCTACGAGCAACATGCAACTTCCATTTCCACAGTAGCTCCTGGGACTGGCTATGAAGAAAACCAGCTGATAACAATGTGCTTAGCTCACTTTTCTTGTCTGACTAGTTATTCCCTTTAGTTTTCCCATCACTGGAAATTAGTTCTATTGTGGCTAACAGCCTCATCCTAATGATCTGTGAAATCTCCTGCAAGGCAAACAGCAGCTCTGACTACCACCCGTTCACAGCTGCACCCTGCACCTGTAGCAGGACAGGAAGGCAAATGTATTTCTGTCACTGGGCAAAAGAAACATCATGTACTACTCAGTCTAAGCCAAGACCCAGTCAGGATTCCCACTGCCCTGCAGGTCTGATATTCCAAAAGGGCCCACTGGATGCTGACTAAGAGGGAAAGGGACTGTCCCCATTCTGCCTAAAGGTCAGCCCATCCATGAGACTGATTGAGGCAGCCAAGTGGTTGAGTGTGGTCATCTCAATCCACCCACTCCTCCTTCTTTTCATGGATGGAGGCATAGATAAGAGGCCTTACTTGTCCCCATTTCAGGATATTGGGGGCAGGAGAAAAACTGCTACCTAAGAGCACAATTGAAAACAGTTCTCTGAGTTGACCCCTCACAAACATGCCATAAGACACGTTTACGCTGACAGGAGTTGGCTGGGCTGGCGTGGAGGCCTGCGCAGATCCAGCCAGATCAGGACCCTGTGCCAGACCAACAAGGTAAGTTTGTGCCAGGTGGCACAGGGGGTGGGAGAAGATGGCAAGAGGGTGGAATGGAGGTGGGGAGGGGGCATTTTTGGGTGGAGAGGGCAGAATGGAAGGTAGATTGGGCTTGAGAGGAGGCCAGGATCGGCTGTGGTAACACAGACTGTATCCTAACCGCCATCCCTGGCCTGAGCAGCCTTTCACGGGTTGCTCAGATTTGCGCCAGCTAAATAGCTGGCACAGATTTAAGTAGCACCATATGGCAGGCTGAGGCTCAACACAAGGTAAGGAGAAAAATATCAATTTATCCTAAGGTGACCTCCAATCCGCACCTAACCTGTGCTGGATACAGCGCAAGCAACTATGGTCTGCCTGTTTCAGCGCAGGTTAGGATTGGGCTGTAAGTCATACTAGCACTAGGACTAGGCACCAGGTCTGTTGTTGCCCCTCAGTTATGTAAAACTAATTAAGCTTGATCCCAGGAGCTAAACCATAGACCTGGGCTTCTATGCCCAAGAGTCATAACATACATCAAAATCACTCTGACTGACGTGCTATCAAAAAACAGATAATTTGCTTTTCTTAGACTAGCAAACTGTCCATAAAATAGCTAACACCAGGAGGTGAAGTCATTTTTAGATAAAGTTTGACACCAAGTTCATTTTTATGCAAAAAAAAAAAAAAATCTATTTTACCAACATTTATGCTTCTGTATTTTGGAAGTACCTTTCACGTATAATACAATAATAGGCTCTGCTGACAACACTTCGGAAAGGGAAAGATCAGTGGCAAAATCCCCTGTGAATTCAACCCTGATGGATCAGGGCCAAAACAGCTGCATGCATTTAGAGAAGATTCCTGTTCAGAGGATGTGGAAGACATGTTTGGAGTGAGCTAATATTTTAGAGTCCCACTGCAGCTGAAAGAATTAACACACATTAGGAAGAAAGTATGTCATTAGTATAGTGGTTAGACTGTCCCTTTCCCTTAGCACTTCCTCTATTTATTTGGCATGCAGATGTTGTAGGATATCACAACTTTACATTAACAGGACACCGACCAGGTGCAGGATGCATACATACACACATACAGAGAGAGAGAGAGAGAGAGACCTTTGTCACACAGAGTTGTCTCTTGAAGTTGTGGATGATTATGATTATTGCAACAACAATATTTCAGTGTGCATTTCTTTTTAAAGCCATTTTTGTGTTCTTTCAAATATAGTCCTATGAAACCAACAAAAATGAATGTACAGTGCAAGCCTAGTCATGTTTACTCAGAATTAAAAGGCTTAGGATCTATTCTGTAACATGAGGTTTGTTGCCCAATTATAGTTTGTCACCCAATTAAGCCCCAATTCTATACATCCTCAGTACTGGCACTGAGCTCCAGCACCGGTACTGGGAGTCACAAATGTGCCATAAGGCATGGTCATGGCATCAGGAGAGGAGGGGCTGTCAGTGCTGGGCCAGCGCCAGTCAGCAATGAATCGCAATGCTGCATGGCGCGCTGGCCAGCCGTAAGTAGCTTTGGGGTGGAGAAAGAGGCGGGGCGTAGATGGGGTAGGGAGGGTGGGATGGGGTGGGGGAGGAACCAGCCCTGGAAGGGGGTGGGACCGGTGGAGATTTGCTCTGTTGCATCCCATCCTCTGTGTCGGGCTGCAAAACCCAACACGGAATGTCTCAAGTCTACTCTAACAAAATAGCAGGGTTTGGGGCTGCTATTGCAGGGCTTGGGGCTTTCCCCAGGGGAAGGGGAGAAAAGTTCCCTTCCCCCATGGAGACCTTTGGCGGCCTCAGTGGTGCTGCCGGATGCAGCGGTAGCCATTTTAGGACTGCCGTCTTCAGGATTAGGCTGTAATAGTGGGATACAAATAACTGAAATGCAAAAAAAAAAAAAAAAAAAAAAAGATGTGAAAGTTGAGGGATACCAATGACCAGGAAGCATTTGACCAGGAGATAATTGTTCAGGATGCAAATACCATACTACCCATGTAAGCATATCTGCTCAGAAGTAACTCCCATTGAGTTTGGTGCAGTATGAATAGATTGCAGTTTCAATGTCCTCCACTATCAGATGGGTATGCAGGCTCTCCCCCACTTACATAAGCCTTGACTTGTGTAATTTATGTATTTTGTGTAGAATCTGGGCTGTGCAAGGGGAGCCACCCATGTTCAACACACGCCACTCTATGAAGTTGGGCACTTGCTTTACTCTGTAAGCTGTACACCCCTGCTTTTCCTCTTTTGTTTCAAGAGCCCATGAAGAAAAAAGGGTGCAATCCCCTTTCTTCTGTGCAGGTTCTTTAGCCCATTTTTGTCTTGCCTACTGGTGCACACATTTGGTCCCTGCTGCATATATGCGACGTTGGGCAGAAATATTAATCAAGTGGAAATGCAGGGCACACTGAGAACAATCCCAGTTCACAGAGCAAAGCGAGTGGGAAGCTTTCCAGAAAGGTGAGCCTGGATGGCTCCTCTTGCACAGCCCGGTTCTGACTTAGGTAAAGTTCAACATCCACGAAAGTTGAGTGCTGGGAGAACAGAGGAAAATATTTCTTTACCCAGCATGTAATTAGTTTGTGGTACTCTTTGCCATAAGAAGTAGTTATGGCATCTTGCCTGGATGCCTTTAAAAGGGGATTGGACAAAGTTCTGGAGGAGAAGTTCATTATAGGTTACAAGTCATAGTAGGTATGTGCAAGCTCTTGGTTTTAGAGGCAGGCTGCCTCTGATTGCCAGATGCAGGGGAAGGCACCAGGCCAACGGTTGTGTCTGTTGTCTTGTGAGCTCCCTCAGGCATTTGGTGGGCCACTGTAAAATACAGGACTAGATGCGCCCTTGGCCTGATCCGGTGGGACTGTTCTTATGTTCTTAAGTCAAGGAGTGCCTGTAATGAAACAGGCAGGAGCTTTTCAAACAGAAATAGAATTTGCTGTGACTGCACTGTACAACTCATGGGTACAATTAATTTCATCAGGATGTGAATTAAAGTTCTTTCTCCTCCCCACCTTTTCATTCATCTGTCTTCTCCTAGTCACTTTTGAGCTGCACTTCTCTGTACATCTGCTGTCTGGACCAAGAATGTGCCTTTTTTTCCTCCTCTCCAGAAGCAGTGCTGTAAAATGTGGCAGACTGCAGAGTTCAAGAGCTCTGAAATGTGAAGTGAAACAGCTGCCGATAATCACTTGCACAAGTGAGGACTTCGGGGCTTTGGTTTCAGTTCTCATCTGCCTGGAATCTTGCATTTCCTGTGTCCTGATCAAGTGTCAGACAATGCCTTTGATATATGGACACCATTTTCTGGGTTCACTGCATTAGGCTGTTCTTTAATAAGCTCTACACGTTTTTTAATTTGATGCAATTTGGGGAGACTTTTGTTCAAATGCAGGGACATATCATCCCATTTGAAAGAGGGTTATGCATGCCATGCTTCGGGATCATTTTTCAAGTCAAAGGTGGGGCTATTAATAGAGGAGGTTGTTCCCCAATAGGGAGGAAAAAAACCACAGAATGCCAAGTATACAGTTGCTTGCAGCAAACAGAATTTCATTCACCTCATTTCTCTAATGCACCTTGACCATCACTTAATGAGAACATCCGTCTCTCGCAATGCTATTGTATACTTCACTTAGCCAGGCTTGCTTTATTGAACTGTCATTGAACTGAATAGTCAGTCCTTTGCAGACACAGACACCTTGGCACATCAGACCGCAAGAGAAGAAAACAAAAACTAGATGTGATGTTCCCAAGTGGATACCCTCAGAGGATAGTTTAGTCTGTATTGGCAACCTTCAGTCTCGAAAGACTATGGTATCGCACTCTGAAAGGTGGTTCTGGCACAGCGTCTAGTGTGGCTGAAAAGGCCAATCCGGGAGTGACAATCCCTTCCACACTGGGAGCAAGTGCAGTCGGTCCCTGGTCTGTCTCCCTGGCTGTGGGCCTTCCTTCTTTGCCTCTTTGCCTCAGACTGCTGGCAAAGTGTCTCTTCAAACTGGGAAAGGCCATGCTGCACAGCCTGCCTCCAAGCGGGCCACTCAGAGGCCAGGGTTTCCCACTTGTTGAGGTCCATCCCTAAGGCCTTCAGATCCCTCTTGCAGATGTCCTTGTATCGCAGCTGTGGTCTACTTGTAGGGCGCTTTCCTTGCACAAGTTCTCCATAGAAGAGATCCTTTGGAATCCGGCCATCATCCATTCTCACGACATGACCGAGCCAACGCAGGCGTCTCTGTTTCAGCAGTGCATACATGCTAGGGATTCCAGCACGTTCCAGGACTGTGCTGTTAGGAACTTTGTCCTGCCACGTGATGCCGAGAAGTGATGATAGTTTAGTCACATAGAGAGAAATCCTCACACTTTTTCATGATCCATAACCAAGCATGCATGATCTTCTACCCCACTTTTTTTTTTTTTTAATAATCCAGAAATAGGTGGACTGGTAGGAAAAGGATTCAAATTCATGGCAATGAATTGGTCTTTTCCTGTGATATCTGACTTGGTTCACTTGCTTGAGTCATCTAGTCATGTCTTTCCTTGAGGACTGCTGGCTGGAAAATTTAATTTCTCCCAGCTAATTCTGCATGAAACCTGGAAAAGTCACTGCCAGTCAGTGGCAATCAATAGTGAGCTAGATAGACTAATTGTCTGCCTTGGTGTAAGGCAACATTTAAAGCCACCGGGAGGCTTTTAAATGTGTTTAGTTTAAACTTAAGCATTAATCTACTGTGGTTGTAAGACAATTCACTTGCAGTGATTCATGAAGCTATTCTACGTTTCTGGTCAGATGGATGAAGAAGCAAATGGGGTAGTGGAATTTTTTTTTTGGAGGGCAGCCACTACCCCTTGCAGTCATCCCTGCTGTGGTCTGCTGCATGTCACAGAGTGGCAGATGATCCTCCTGCTTCCTGGAAAGAAACCAGATGACCTCCTCTCTTCTTAGGTGCCTGTGGAAGATAGAAAACATGGAGGACTAGCTGTTGGCCTTCACCCCAAAGAATGAAAAAGCTGGGACCAGGCCTGCTGATGCACAACATAGCATCTGGTCAATACAATAGTTCACATGCAAATCTGCTTCCAGTGGTGATTGTTCTCCTTCCCTCCAGTGATGACATCTGATTCAGACTACAGTCTTCAACATACTGAGAAATTAGGTTCCCATCAAACTCAAGTGGAATTTGTAGCAACTCAATATACTAAGGACTGTCAGTTGATGAAGGATTTGCCACAGTTTTAAGCATCCTTGGGGATCGTATGGTGAATGACAGTACAAGCACTTCAAAGGTAAGATGTCACTGCCGCTATGATCCATGGAGATACTGCTGCTGTGGTTGGGTGTCATCACAGGGGGGAATATGCAGCATTTGAAGGACCCTGGAGAGAAGCAGGTGCAATGAGAGGGGGAACTAGAATCTGATGTCATTGTCATGAAGCACAGTCTGGGAATGCCTGACCTAAAAGCCTGACCTTATTCAATTGTACGTCTTCATAGTAGTCCGGAATTTTGCTGACTCTAGGAAATGAGCAATTAAATTAAATATTTAGGATAAATCTCATTAGTAACACAGGAAGTAAGATTCCTCTGGTAACAATGAGCATTTGAAAGAAAATATATTACTGTCAAAACTATTTTCATCTGCTTTTTGCACAGTATGGAAGTCATTTTCCTTATGAATCGTTTGACATAAGCTCTTCTGCAATATTTTTACAAACCACTTTTCTGATCAATGAAGCTTTGAAATATGTGTATGATCGCACTGGATGTTCAATGCTCCCAAATCCAGCCTTCTGTTGATGAAGTATAAAAGCAAGTGCTGACTAAAATGCTTTCATGTCTACACCGCCCCTGTTACAGTGCAGGGACAATTATCTCCTTCCATTTTTTAATGGTCTAATCCTAAACAGACAGTGCTACAAGTACAGGCAGTAGTCCCATTAATGTGCTGTTAATTTTCAAGCTTGCAGGCTAAAATGGACTATAGAGTTACTGAAAATGAGTAGAAGCACATTTCCCTAAGGTAAAATGCACTCAGCAGTCTCTGTATAATGGGATTAATTTTTTTCCCCATTGTTCTATTTAATGGGTTAAATTGGTTCACTCCTCCATGCTCTTTGGGTAAAGATAATTTTTTTCTAAGCCCACCTGATATTCATCCTGACAAACCTTGGACCCCACTTTTTTTCCCTTCTTTCCTGCTCCTTGCATCGACACCTGAAAATACATCTCCCAAGAGACCCTTTGCTGTGGAATCTGAAGAACACTTTCAGTGCTATTTCTGCATATAGCAGATCTGAATGCAAACATCATGTTAGGACTGAAAGTGGTTTTGGGGAGAAAAGATTGTTTTGGCAACATATGACTCAAGTGGGTCTACATCCTTTTCAAGCTTTTTCAGCTCACGGAACACTGACAAGGCACTAAAATTGTCAAGGCACACTACCAGTTTTTTTACTTACATTAAATTACTATATTACAATTAATTTTTAATTAATATAATTAATACAATTAATACAATTACATCATTATGTGACAAAGGGCACAATCCTAACCAGGTCTACTCAGAAGTAAGTCCTATTTTGTTCAATGGGGCTTACTCTCAGGAAAGTGTGGTTAGGATTGCAGCCAAAGACTCACAAGAAGTTTGGAGAGTATGAAGTTTGGAGTATATGTGATATGTGGAAAGGAGGAAAAATGTTGTTATTAAAGTGTAATGCCAGAAAGTGCTGGCAAAGAGAGGTCAGACTGAGCACACAGTGGGGTGAGGGGCAATGAAGCAATGAAGACACATGATTGAAAGGAGTGCAGGACTCAACTGGACTGTGGGGGAGAGAATGTGAGGAAAGTGATTATGGACCTTTGAAAGATGTGGAGGAGTGTACAGTAAGAGAGATGCTAACTGCGATTATGAGATTTGGGGAGTGAATGTGCCTGTGGGAGGGAGTGGGGTGGGGAGAAGTGCCAATTGCCTGCTCCTGTATTTAAGAAAAAAGAGTGCAGCCAAAAGCCTGATTCTAGGCATGTCTACTCAGAAGTAAGTGCCATAATAGTCAATGGGGCTCACTCCCAGGTAAGTGTGAATAGGATTGTGGCCCAAAGTCCTTCCTCTGAAAGGCAAAAGGCAAGGCAGGGAGAGTCACCTTGGGCAGTTGCAGGCAACTGTGGCAGGAAAAGGGACTTTCGTGGACGCTTCTGACCTGCTTGCCTGCTCCTGCTTCCCTCCTTCTCACTCACTCCGCAGGCTTCTCTCGCTGCCCAATCAGCTTGCAGTGCGGATTTGATACTCAATCCTTGGTGTGTCTACTCAGAAGTAAGCCCCATAATAGTCAACAAGGCTTACTCCCAGGTAAATGAGGATCGGGTTGCAGCCTTCCTCTTGCTCAGCAGTAGGAGCTGCAAAGCAGCTTCACTGGCTGCCATGTGAGGGTCAAAACTGCCGCTTCTCCCAGCGCGGGCGGCTACTGCCTGCCTCCTCTGGCCCCGCGGCACACCTGAGGCTGCCACGTGGCACACCAGTGTGCCGTGGCACAGCGGTTGAAAACCACTGGTCTACATGATTTTCACACAGAAGTCATGTGATGTCTGGAAAAAGGGGGGACATTGGAATGATATAATACACAGAAAGATTCCACTAGATTATTCACATGCATCCTGCCTTCCTCCAAGGAACTGAGGCTGGTGTGCAGGGCTTCCACCTACTCCATTTTATCTTCATGCAACCCTGGGAGCTGGTGACTGCCCAAGGCTGACAGAGGATTTGAGCCCAGGGTTCCCTAGTTCTAATCCAACCGCTTTGGCACTACATCACACTGGCCCTCAGTTAAGGGCAAATCCAGCATATCATCATTTGGGGAACTGGGTATGCTGTTTCAGCTCTTTCTTGTCTGGCACTCCAAAATAGGACTTCTGAGTCGCTCCATGGCAAGGCCCTATTCACTGTTGGTGTTCAGTAAAATATCACTGCAATTTGAAGAGCTAACTTCCTGCAATCTTCTACTTTTCTATGGAACTCATCCTGCCAGAGACTGCATAAAGAATTTCATAACCCAAAGCGTCAGCATCATTTAGCCTAAGAGATGTGCTCCACAGTCCTGACAATGTTAAAGAACAGGGGTGGACAAACTTTCAACTGTAGGCATCCTGGACCTTTAACCATTGTGTAGGAGAGAGAATTTCAGCAGGTGCAGCTTGTCATCTGCACAAGTCTTGATTTTTGGCATTTCTCCTAGAATTTCTGAAAGACATTTCCTTCTCCCCATCTGTGTCAAGGCTGATTTTCCCTTTCAGTAAAGCCATGTGGTAGAGTCTTTCATGGTCCTGGTCACGCTGCAGATGGGGGAATCTTACTTTAATGCTACCCATATGAAAATCTCCCTGTAAAGTAAAACAACCAAAAATTAGAAGGTCACAGTGGAAGGTTCTAGCCACTCTCAGATGTGCTAGGTTTCTAGGTACTATGAATTGTTTACACGAAGAACATTCAAAAACACAATTCTCCACCAGCCGTCTAAGCCTGAGGACTAGTACCAGTTCACTTGTTTCACAAGTTAAATTCCATATATGCTGCAAAACCCAACTTTGCATGTTCAGTCTCAACTCATCCCATTCACAATGTGACCTTTCAAGGACAGCTTTTCCATGTCTCCGTATTTTTTATTTCTGTTTTTAACCCAATTTAATAATGACTGTATAACCATGCATGAAATGTGCATTGAACTGCATACATTAACTCTTAGTCTTAAAAAAAGGAAGACAATTGTTTACTCCTTTTAATTTTATGATACAAATGCGATATTATTTATGTGGAATTGAAACTACCATGGGTATTAGATCTGAAGTCTCTAAAAGCGTACTTTCATTGCAGCTCATGAAGCCAAAATTCAGTGCTTTGTCTGTTCTTCCCATATATCCTGAGAAGATAACACAGGGATAAAACCCATTTTCCCATTAAAATGCAAAGCTTGCCTGCAAATCTGATTATTTAAAGCCTTATTCTATACAAGCTATTAAAGTATATGTTCCACATTGCCAGAGTTTTAAAGTTGTTCTTCATTAGTCTCTCTAAGTTACGCTGTAGATCTTGGAGGGCTAATTAAATATTAAAGGTAATATTAATGGAAAAGAACAAAGCATAATGAATATTCGGCAGTTTATTAGGGGAGGTAATGAAGATTGATGAGTCTGTTCCCAAGTATTTTGATAAGGGATAAAAAGTTGGACTACATTAAATGGCTCTCTTTTGTTTGGCATCATAGGACCAATATGATACTGTGCTGATTCAGATACTCTTTTCCCCTATGTACATCTTTAAGCTCTTTAAGATGAGTGTTGGAAAATAGCACTATCAGGGAAGCAGGACGCCAAAGGTGGGGGTTTTGATGAGATGCAAGGCTGACACATGCAACAGGCAAAGCTTCTTAGAAGTGGTCCTCCATTCCTGGATATCCTCTTTATTTCTGACCATTGCACCACCAACATAACAGCAACCTTCTCTCTCCAGTCCACAGCAGGTGCCACATCAGGCACTTACTAAGCTCTAACACACTTGGTTCCTGAGGTGGGTGACAGCTCAGCTATCACAGATTGACTTATACACTCTTGGCCTACACTTAGCACCTGAACTCCACATACAGCTCCCCAAATTTCTTCAATCTTGTCATTTCACATACAGGGTAAAATCCATGGGTACACCTGTAAGGCAAGTCAGATCTTCAACGCTCTAGCCCACCACTCTATCCTTCTTCTTCTACTCCATTCCCACCTTCCACTTTAAATCCTGGTAGGAGGAAGATCAGGAGATGGGTATATGGATGCAGGTACTCTCATCCAATCACCAGAGCATCTTCAGAGCTTCTCATTCTGACTTGTAAGAACTAGAAAGCACTGTGCCAACATGCCCAGTGCTTTCATGTTCTGACTAGTTAGAACTAGAATCTCTAGTTAGAACAAGAAGTCACTCTGCATTTTCACAAGTTGGAATGTGCAGTGACAGATTTTGGGTTTTTACAGTAACATATAATGATAATGATAACAATAATAAAAACAACAACAACAACTAGGTATTTATATACTGCCTTTCTGGTCATCAGATTACTCCTCTGACTTTATTCAAGGCGGTTTATGAATGAAGGTGAATGAGGATGGTGGTAGAGGGAAAATGAGGAGTAGGAGGACCACCCATAATTATGGTTCACAGAACCCTTGTGACCCCAGATCTAGATCCTGGTAGTAAGGAAAGGGGGCAGGATTTGACATACTGCCTTAGGCACCAGGAGTTTTTGGGTCAGCCCTGTTGGAATGAAAACAGTAAGAATATAATCAGCTAATCCTGGTTAGGAAGGACCTAGAATGGCAGGTAATGCTCCAGGCAGACTGAAAACCTCAGGCACAGCATGCTTTTATTCCAACTTTCCTTCACAAAAAAGTCAGGAGAGAACCTTCTCACACCTTTCAATATTCCTAGTCTCTACACATAATTAAAGATCAGTGAAAATATTCATAGCAATAAACAATGTATGATAGAAAAAAAGGAAACCCCAGACCTTGAATCTTTGTGAATGGGGTAAAAATATTGATTTTCATTTTGTTCAAAGAGCTTCACTGAGTGATTTACGAGCTTAACATCTATATGAGTTTGGCTGTGTCCCCAAAATAATTCATTACATGGTGGTTATTATTCTGCATTTGCAATTAATCAGCCTGGTAAAGTGCTTCATTTGGTGGGTATGTATTGTTTAAATAAATCTGGAAACACTAACCTTGTCACGTTCAGGGGTCGAGTGTGGGAATGAATCTTTAGAACACAGAGGGTAAAATACTTAAAGGCATAGCCACAAGAGAGTTCAGCTGGACAATCAGAATTTATTTTCCAAGCGGATGGTGTAACCAGCAAGCACCATGGCACGTTTTAAGATCTCCTTAACCTGCTGTATAAATCACAGCAATAAAATCTTCCCATTCAAAATGTTGGCACTGAAGAGCACTGACCAGCTTTTGACCTCCTATTCTGGGCCCCAACTGACCCTAACTTAGAAGTTCAAATGGTCAATAGCAGGTCACTGAGGGCAGTGAGAGAGCCATTTTAATTTCAATTTGATTGGAAGGTTAAATCCATGCAACACAAGTACCCTCTCCTCCTTCCTCAAGTCTTCCCACTCATTGCAGAACATGTGGGTCTCATGAAGCAACCACCAACTAATGATCAGTCCTCCCTCCTCAGTCTGCCTTTCCTTAAAATATAAAATGTAAGGGGGTAAAAATCAAACAGATTGTTTTTGTTCTGGCATAAACCACATTGGTCGTTTATCAGTATAATGGATCTACAGACAACCTTAAACAATTGTCAAACATTCTTTTAAAAGCCATTAATTTTTCAACTAATATATATCTGTTTTGTGCATTTGTTGAACCTTTCACTTGTCATTGGAAAGGGCCTGTAAAACTAAGCAGAGGCCTGATCAGTTTTCAGTGAGCTCTCAGCCTCAGAGTTCACCTGGGTCACCCATAAGATTTATGAGACTTAGTCCCAATGTCTGATTGGAACTGTTAGGCCTCGAGAAAGCTGATGCTCCCTCCCCTGCATACGGAGTCCAGTAACTCCACTCATACATTCCCAGTGGCTGTCAAAGCGACTGCAAAATTGATGACCTGTACAGATACCAAAGTGGACATCAATAAAAGGAGATGGATGCGCACTAGTCCAGTGACATACCTCACCACTGGGGTGGCTGGGGAGAGGGGAAACAGGTTAAGAAAACACTGGAAAGTTATTTATATAAGCTTCAAGGACAAGGAGTTTGTCACTACTTGCTTGAGGATTTAATCTTCAAATGCCTGGTATTCTGGGTTTCATCACTGACCACAACATCTCAAATTATCACACTGGCTATGTGTCTTAGCGTTTTTCAATAGGAAATGTACTTAAATGTTTAAAATATATTTTTAAAATGTTTTTTAAAAGCCACAAATAGTACTACAGAACACATCAAATTTCCAGCAAGTAAAATTCAGGATACTGTTGAAATCAAGCAATGCAAGCCAATTTGATGAATGGGGAAATGAAAGTTCCTTCATGAACAACACCACATAAGACCTGAATTAGGACTCAGGCAGCCCCATCTTTTCGATCTGCAGCCAAACTTCACAGACATGATCTATCTAATAAACATGTAGTCTCCTATTCTCCTCTGAGAACATGATTTGGATCCATCTGTTGCCTCAAATTAGTTCACTTTCATCTTAAATTGTTCCATGTCTCTCAATGTCATTAATAAGTATAATTGCATTTCATTTTACATCCCTAAAGTTAAAAGCAAACATGACCCCAAACTGTATCAGCTGCAATTTATGAGAACTGCTGACTTGTGGTAGATGATATGTGTTCAAGCAATGATGAACTGCAGTTTTTCACACTATTGATAACAAGGGCAGCAATAAAAACCTAGCCCACAGCACCCCAGATTTGACAATTGTGGGGGGAAAAACAGGTCTGGATAGTAGATGTGGCAGTAACTGGAGATGTGAGAAATGGAAAGAAAGAACAGGAAAAGATCACAAAGTATAAAGAATTGCAAGTTGAAGTTGAACACCTATAGCAGAAAAAGGCTAAAGTACAAATCATTGTGGGTATTCTAGGCATAAGACCAAAAGACATTGAAAAACACCTGACCATCCTGGGTGTAAATGAAATTACTACGCACCACCTACAGAAAGCAACCTTACTTAGAACAGCACACCTATTACAAAAAAACATCTCTGAATATCCCAAGCCCTTAGGAAGGATCCAATATTCAACAGGCCGAATCCAGCCACCAACATCTTGCAGGTTGGGCACATTATTATGAGATTTTTGCACAGTCAAGTAGATGTTATAGACTGATTTTTAAAATCCAGGCATCAAGCCCCACTAGATCAGGCCATAGGCCCATCTAGTCCAGCTTCCTGTATCTCACAGTGGCCCATCAAATGCTTCAGGGAGCAGACAACACAGCAAGACAACCTGCGTCCTGGTGCCCTCCCCTGCATCTGGCATCCTGAGGTAACCCACTTCTAAAATCAGGAGCTTGCACATATGATTTGTAACCCTTGATATACTTTTTCTCCAGAAATTTGTCTAATCCCCTCTTAAAGGCATCTAGGGAAGATGCCATCACCACTTCCTGTGGCAAGGAGTTTCACCGACTAATTGCACACTGGGTAAAAAAATATTTTCTTTTGTCTGTCCTAACTCTCCCAACACTCAGTTTTTGTGGATGTCCCTGGTTCTGGTGTAATATTGAGTCCCAAATCCTTTCAGTTAGTGCTTGAGGCATGTAACATAAAAATATTTAGAAGTTCTATTAAAATGAGATCTAACTCCTGCAAGGTTAAAAAGTTAGAATATTAAATTCAAACCAGAATCTTACAGAATCTTATTGGAAAGAATAGAGGGAAGGAGGTACTTAGGTGCACATCTGGTGGGGATGTTCTAAATGAACAAACAACTGGGATGTTGCTTGCAAATGATCAAAGTGGTAATAAAAGTGGAAAATCTTAACATCCTATAAATGATCATATTGGGAACATTAAGATCTTAAGGGATACCAAACTCGATTAATATTCCTATTTTGGGCAGTTAAGCAAACAATTGCCAAGTTGTGGAAATCTAAGAAGGTTCCATTTCTGGATGGCCAAAATCTGAGCATACTTCTGTTTGTGGAGAAACACTTGCATCAACTGAAGCTTGGAAAAGCTGAGATAACTCAGAGTTGTTTCGAAATTAACAGCATGGAGATATGGTGCTGAAAGGTTTAGGATAAAGCATAGTAAAGGTAAAGGTTCCCCCGGCGTTAAGCCTAGTCATGTCCGACTCTAGGGGCTGTGCTCATCTATGTTTTTAAGCCGAAGAGTCGGCATTGTCCATAGACAGTTTCCGTGATCATGTGGCTGGCATGACTAGATGCCTAAGCACACAGAAAGCTGTTACCTTCCCACCGAGGTGGTACCTATTTATCTACACACATTTACATGCTTTCAAACTGCTAGGTTGGCAGAAGCTGGGACAAGCAACGGGAGCTCAGCCTGTTGCACGGATTCAAACTGTCAACCCTGCAGTCAACAGGCTTGACGGCTCAGCGGTTTAACACACTACGTCATATTTCATACTAATTTTTTTTTTAAATTGTAAGAAGTTACTTTATTTCCTTTCATTTTTGTTAGTACTTTGAATAATAGTTGTAAATTGTTTTATAAATGGAAATTTTTTTTTTTAAAACAGTTGTTGTACAAGTCCTTTTAAAAATCTATTAAACATGTTTTCTTCGCTTTAAATTTTTTTTATATTACTCACTAAGAAAGGAGGGGGAAAAGCCCCATTTTTAAAAGGGAGAACTTGTGGAAGGATGAGATATTGGAATCTTGCTTTGGATTCTCTAAAAACATATATGTAAAAAGAAGTTATTGGGGAGTTATGCACAGGTAATACTAATCACTGAGATGAGTTTCCAGAAGCAGGCCTCAGGCCTTCTGCCCTAGAAAGCAATGGATATAAAAATGGATATCTGAGCCTCACAAAGCCCTTATTCAGTTCAATGAATGGAAGTGCAATGTTTGGTGCACTCCACTGGGGACATGGCCACAGATCTGGAATTCCATGTAAGCATCAAAAGTCTTTTGTCTAGCACTGAACATGGAAATTGGGTTGGTACCCTATACAAGTTTAAGCACCAAGAAGTGGCATTTTGATGTACAGTATGCGCTACATTTTGTTCCTTTGCAATCTTTTATTATTTAACTAAAGAGCCAAGTGCAGTTCACAATTGTAAGGAATGTGATCTGAATCTTCATTCCCAACATGCCCAGAGAATTGTTTTGAAGGACCATATGCTGCAGCATCCACTAAAATTGAGTGCTGGAAGAGTTAGAACAGACAAAAGAAAATATTACTTTACCCTGGATGTATTTAATCTGTGGACTCCTTGCCATAGGATGTGGTGATGGCATATGGTCTAGATGCCTTTAAAAGGGAATTGGACAGATTTTTGGAAGAAAAGTCCATCACAGGTTACAAACCATGTTTTGTTTGTGCTACCTCCTGGTTTTAGAAGTAGGCTATTTCAGAAAGTCAGATACAAGCTAGTGGCACCAGGATGCAGGTATCTTGTTGTCTTGTGTGCAGAGGCATCTGGTGGGCCACTGTGAAATATGGAAAGCTGGACTAGATGGGCCTTTGGCATGATCCAGTGGGGATGTTCTCATGTTCTTATTGTTGAGGCTAAGCATTTATGGATGTAACCCGTGCCAGACCGACCAAAGAGAGCCACCTGTGAGCTGCTCTGCTTTTTCTAGAAAAAAAATAGGATATTTGTTTCCATGGTTAGAGAAGGAAGATGTTCTAAAACGGATGAAAGAACACCCCTCACATTAATCAGATAGGAGCTTTTCAAATGGCTTTATGTTCTGCTCCATCCAAAGTGGAGTGTCAGTCCACTTTGATGTCAGTCCTACGATAGCCAACCAAGTATCTACGCCCATATAAATTCCTAGGTGGTGTTCAAAAAACTAAAATTCACCTGTCAGAGAAATGTTTTAAGAAAAGGTCAGGTAAGTACTAAAACTACCAGCTTTTGTATCTTTTTCAGCTTTCATGAAAAACAATGGAAACGCTCTTCAGATTATGCTAGGGGAAGCAATACTGTTGTACAATCCCGATGACTATCTCCGGGTTTTTAAAAAAATGTTTCAGAAACCAACAAAGAAACGATTTTCAAGACTTCTTCCATTTTATGCTCAAAGTGTTTATTTGCCCTCTGGGACATTTTCTGCATTCTTATGTATTATGTAAATGAGATCTAAATCTAAAATGTGATCTGTGTACTTGGAAGCATTATGCATTCAACCATGTAAAAAGAAATGGCAGATTCTCCAGATCATGATGTTTACAAAGGACTTTTTTCTGTGTACTTACAGTACTCTGAATTGATAGAGCTTTTCCAGTGAAGAAACAAATGCTCTGAGGCAATGCAACTAACAAACGTAGAGATAACAGAGGAGAAAATATACCCATGAAATATTAAATGTATTCTGTTTTTAGAGCTCAAGAACGAGAGCCAACCTACATAAGAGCTAATTCAAGAACTTAGCTATACCATGAGATGTTTCTATGTCTCTCTTTGTACTATCAGATAATCATCTATTTTATGGCGGTATAGTGAGGCTCACAGCCCAATCCTAGTGCAGCACTTCATCAGCAGCCATTTTAGGAGTGTTGTGAAGTGAGACAGCAGCACTCCAAGTCCACCAGTGGATCGCCAGCCACCCAACAGTGCAGGTAAGGCAGCGGCAGGGGTGTGGAGGCGTGAAATGGGGCAGGGGGAGGAACTGAAGTGGGGAGGCTGCAGGAGGGGATGGATTCAGTAGTGATGAATCCAAGTCATATTCCGCTTTTCCGCAGCCTCCCTGCCCCCTTTCCTCTGACTTGCACCAGCATTTTCAAGTCTGTGGTCAAGATGTGAAGAACTGGGCAACTAGTTCAGAGACTTTGGACCTTTCTTTTTTAAATGGTGTCCTATGCCAATCATTTGCTCTGGCACCCCCACCCCCAATAAAAGACACAAGTTCAACTTTTGGGTATGAAATGGGTCACTTTACTGATAGCATAAAACAATCAATGTAAATCCTGCAGTGGGTCTTGACAATTAACTCCTAACCCCTTTAGTGCGGTCACCTACCTTGAGAGAGGCAGCTACAACTTTCATTTCCCCTCTGGCCTTTAGTATGCTGGCTCAAACCAGAGATCAGTCCCTGAATTTCCCAACCAACTCCTAGACAGGGGAAAATGGAAGCCAAATTGCTCAGCCCACCCAAAGCCTTTAAGATGGACTTTGCACTATAATGCCAAAGGGTTACCACCCAACAGACAGCTTCTTGAGATTTGTATTAACTTCCCCTCTGGTCTTTGTATAAAGATCCTTACTCTCACTTCCACACTATACCTGCCAGAATTGACCAACCTGGCTAAGTTAACACCACACCTTGGGAAACAGCCTGGGGTAAAAAACAAACAAAAAACTTTCTGCTAACAGTCAACCAAGTCAGAAGCAAAAACTTCTTACGCAGCCCTTGGAAGTCAGTCAGCTAATCTCAGACTGACCCTAGGGTGGGTGGGATGGGACACAGAGCCTGCCAGGCACTGCATTATGGGCTCAAACAGTGGAGCTCCAAAAACACTGCTATGCTCCATCCCAAATTCAAAGTGCACCAGTCTAGTTCTGTTCATCACTGCCTTGGCTCAGGCCAAACAAAGAGAGTCCTTGCCATGATGGGTGAGGTGTGGTTGCATTTTGAAACTAGGACAAGATTTAAAACCATTTTATGATATTGAGAAGGGGAGAGGAGGTTCATTTCCCATAGGAATATAATTGCATTAAGATAGCACAAGCCTTTTGGTTTATCTCAAATAACATTTTGGATACCAGCCTGTATCTTAAAATAGAATTTTCAAATATGAGTTTTCCATGTTTCCCTCTCAAAATGCCCTGCTTCCTCTGACTTGACCCTTCCACACCAGTATACTAATTTTGTCACCTCGTGATCCTTAACTATCTTGATTTGTTTCTCATCTCACCCGTTTGCTGGCATTTCAACATCCACAAGATAAAAATGAGGCCTTCCTTCACTATTCCTTCTTATTACACCCCCATGATGACCATCTCCTTTGTACCTCCTTAGAGGTACCTCCTTAGAAACCTCTTCCATATACAGTATAAATGGCCACTTAAATTTGCAACCTTTCTCCTTCATAGTGATCCTTTTGGTAGTCTCTGTGAAACTGTGGAACTATAAAGCACCATTTTACTCCATCTTAACTATTTCAAATACATACGGGTTCAGCCTATTTATACACTGATTTTTTTATACGCGGATTTGACTCAACACAAATGGCCCCTGCAAATGAGAAGGAATGTGCTGATCCCTGGAGAAGGGGAAAAATGCACCCCTTTAAAATCAGTTTAAAAAACTGAACATTCCTTTAACAATAGCCTCCTTAATGGGGGGGGGGGGGCAGCTGGCTGACCATCCATCAATCCTTCTCTCTCTAGGTGACCCCTCTCTTCCCCCTGAGCATGTGAAAGAAAGGTGATCACTTTGCATTGGTGAAGGGAGGGGCTGAGTGAGGCACCTTTCTAAGTGACTGGAGGAGGACTGATTGATGCATTGTTGTCTTAATGACTCTATCTTAACATCACAAAGGTCAGCAAGGCTGTTTTTAAATCACCAGAGCAAAGAAACTTTGTTTTTTAAATTGATTTGCTATAGTGCGTTTTTTGCCATCTACCTGTGCGCTTGGAATGGAACCCACGCGAATAATGAGGCTCAACCTGTATTCATTTTTATTTGTCAGTGCCATTAGACCAGGACCAAGTCTTTGTTAAAGACTCTTTCAGCCTGATGTAAGAGTATCTCATCTAATTAGGCCAACATTGGAGCTGCATCTATAGGAAAGGCAAAGATTGCTCCTATGCTTTTTTTTTTTGACAGATCACAATGATCAGAAATAACCATCACACTTTCCATTCTTTCCAAGTATACTTCATATCATAAGATAGTCAGAAACTAGGCAAATTCTCTACTTTGAAACTCAGCAAAGTGGGACTTTTAAGATCATACAATAGTCCACTGCAGAGAAAGGATATAGAGGAAATATTTGAGAAAAATACTTATAATATAGACCCCTCATCCATACCCCTGATGAGATTAGAAATTAGCATCTCAAAGGGAGGTATCCATCTGTTAATGGATATCACACCCCACAAATATATTTTTAATGCATGTGAAAATATTGCCTCTGGATGTTTCCTTTCCCAGAACGGATCTCAAGAGTTTTTTCCAACTGTTTTTCCTACGATGTTGCTATCAAAGTGGCCTAGGAAAGGTAGGTTTCTATAACTATTACTACACTTTCTTGCTCTCTACAATAACATTTGTGTGGTAAATCAAAGTGTAGTCCAGAGATGCCTTATCCCATTGTGTTCCTTATATTCTCGGCAACAGAATATATCACTGTGCAGTAGTGCTGTGCTTGACTGCTACCCTGGACTAATCCCCCCCCCCAATGGCTCAACGATAGTGTTGGGTTTTGCCCTGTTTTGTTTTAGTTTAATGTTTTGGTGTTTAATGTTAAAAATGTTTTAATACTTTGTTTGATAACTTTCTTTTTACATATTGTCGTGATACATTGTACATTTATTATGGAGCTTTGTAAGCCGCCTTGGGCATTTGCTTCAGCATAGGAATGGCAGGACAGAAATACAGAAACAAGGGCTGTATGCAGAAAGGAAAATGCCCACAACCTGAAACAGCTACTGTTCCATAACAGGTCACATGACAGAGAAAGTGATAACAGTTTTGCTCTCATCTCCATGCCAGCAACATTATCACAGAGCCAGATAATGCCAGTTGTATCTTAAAGGTATCATCTTACGGTGGGATTTAACTAGTGGCAGTGCATATGCTAACTCAGAAGGGTGCTAACTCTGCAGACTCACTCCAGCCAGCGCCATTTTACACAGATCCCATGGTTTTACTATTAAGGGGAAGGGTCCCCATTCATTACACTCATCCAAGCAAGAACTTAGGACACAGTGCTAGTTTCTCACAGTGTTATCTACCCACGACAGAGGTGGCCAACCTTTCAATTTTAGGGTTCCAGGACCTGTAAATTGTGTAGAAGAGGGAATTTCAGCAGGTGCAGCTTGTTATTCCTCAAATGACAAGCTGCGCCTGCTGAAATTTCCTCCTCTGTACGATTGTTAAAAATTCAGGAGCCCTCAAGTTGAAAGGTTGGCCATCTCTGACCAAAGCTAAAGTCTAATGCCTAAAGGAAAACTAGAAATGAGATGCATGCACAAACTACATAAGAACACAAAACCACAGAGATATGGGATACATCTGGGAAAAAGATGGATGGGGAAAAATTGTGTTAATTTATTCTTTTGGTCTCCTTTGGTCTCTTCGTCAATGTACACAGCAGAGGGGCATTGTTGGCAAAGTGACAGCATTATTTAATTGTTTATTTGGAAGTTTTGAACTTTGATTGTGTATGGAACTTGTTGTCATGTGCCTGTTAACACATATCGGAAATATGGAAACATCCAGAAACCAATGGGGGAGTATTTATGGGACATTGTACTGATGAGCTGAAAGCCATGATTTGACAACAAAGAGAAGCTACAGTAAAAAAACAAAAAACAAACAAAAAACCTGAACTAGAATTTATCAAGAAATTGAATGCTATTTGATTTGGATTGAACAAAGATGAGCTGAAACACTGTATTATTAGCTATCATTGCTGATGGGAATTATCATTGCTCATGCGTTTCATTTATCATATTAAAAAGTCATCCCTTGCATTTTTTGCATCTGAAAGCCATTTTTTCTTCCCGGGTTTGAACCCAAGCAACCAACCCATTGTTCTTGCTTTATTACATCAGGAGAGACAGGGAAATGACTTTATCTATTGTTTCAGTGTTGTACTTGTCACTATATTTTACATGATGGTTACTGGCTGCATGTCTTCCATCCTATAGTCCAGTGGTTCCCAAACAGTGGTTCCCAATGGTTAGACTGGTGGCTTCCTTGACTTACTTTGCCATTGGCTGCAGCTCCCCATCACGGCTACAATCCTATACTTTGTATAGGGAAGCGGGTTTTTCACAGGGATTCCTCTGCTTCCCTGGCTGGTGTCCACTGCTTCCTGGAAAGCCATGGTTCACAGTTTGGGTACCACTGATTTTGTCCTTTGGGTCCACCTTGGGTACTGAGGAGGGGCAGTTTTAGAGGTCTCCTCTGGGTAAAGGAACATTGGGTCTGGGAAGGGGAGGAATGGATTTGGTGATCACCACTGTCACTGAACCCACCCCTTCCCCAAAGTTAATCTACTGGTCCCCGTCCCCCACCCTCAACATCCCCCATTTTTCCCACCCCTGTTGCCATTTCATTCTGCCCACCTCCACCCTGTTTGGTCCACGCCTCACCCGGTCCACCTCCCCTGCCAACCTACCTGAGTCAGAGGACCTTCTCCAATTTGCTGCTGCATGTTTTGCCGGTGGATATTGGGCTGCGATCAGAATACATGAAAGGCATGCTCATACTCAGTAAGTATCTTCAACTACATGGCTTAAGTCAAAATGGAACAAAATTACAATATAGTATTAAAATATAATGGTTGTAATCAACAAAGATTGTCTGACATGTATGTTCCCTGGGTATTGTGTGCTCCCAATCATTTCAGGAGTATTTGTCCATGTCTGGAGGATTGTGTTCTTACTTACAGAATTATAATAATGTGCTATGTTTTCACAACCCCCTGGTGTACACACTAACAACTTATTCCTTGTATTCTTGTCTATGAAAACTCATAATAAAAACTCATTCAGACACATTTATAAAAACTCATTCAAATTAATTTAATTTTCAATTTTTATGCACTAATTTATTTATGAAACTTACAAAAGCCTTCATTCACAAAATGGGATATGTAAGAAACAATGTCATTGAATAATTAAAATGCAAGATTTGATATTATATTTTAAAAATCCACACAATATTTTTTCACATTCATGATTATTATTGAGTGATAACAGCTATCCATAACTTATGGTTATTAGAATCTGAAGTAATAATGTATATAAATGCTTTAAACCTTTGGCACCAACCAGTAAAAATGAATCAGCACTAACATTCCACTGAAAACAACTGAATGGGACTTAGGGCCCAATCCTGAGGAGTGTGCGCCAGCTTACCACCAGTGCCCACTATCACAAACGTGCCATAAGGCACATTTGTGAGCCCACTGGTGCTCTGCCAGTAGGCGCTGGGCTGGCGCCGGTGGAGTGCTGGAGCTCCGCTGCTTGGTGGTCATGCGGGCCGCTGAGCAACTGAGAGGTAGGTGGAGGTGTGGGGGGAGGCGGAGAGGAGGTGTTCCAGGGTAGGGGGAGGCAGAGGGAGGATGGGGAATGGGCAAGGAGGAAGTGTTCTGGGGAGAGTGGGGCAGGAGGGAGGCAGGACTGGTGGAGCTTTGCTGTACTGGATCCAGAGCCTCCATGTCAGGCTGGCTGCCCTACATGGAGGCTTGTGATTCTGTGCAGACCTTCAGGTCACCATAGAATTGAGTAGTCTGTTGCAGGGCTACTCAGTTTACCGGGGGGGGGGGAACGACGGACAAAAGTCCCCTTCCGAGGAGTCCGCCGAAGAGGCGGTGGTGGCAACCTGGAAAGTGTAGGATGCAGTAGCATCCATTTTCAGCACTGCTGCGGCCCTGCATGCCAGGTAGTACAGGATTGGGCTGTTAGTCATGACTACATTCTACTGAGGTGTATCTATTGTAGATTGTTCCGGCCTTACAAAAATGACAAGAAATTCAAAGCTGTTTTAGGCTGTGTCACTGGAATATAAATGGAATCAGCTGGATAGCACCACAACTCTTGTTGTGATCCTAAACACACTAGAGGGCACATTTCATTGAAATCAATAGGACTTACTTGATATAATACACCTAGATTTGGACTAAAAGCTCTCTTGTGCTTATCTCTGATTGTCAGTGGCACAAGGCCAAGTACCATCACAGGTTTAAGAGCTATTTACCTTGGCTACCCAATTTAGTATTTGCAGCTGATACATTAATTTCCAAGCATGTGTTAAGGTACGTTTCCAAGGATGTGTATTCCATTTATCTTTGCTTTACTGAGATTGACATGGTGAATTATGAAGTCAAACCCTAGGCTACAAGATGCCTATAAAGATTAAGGCATTTCCTCCTTTCCCTAACAATTAGCAACACTAGGCTGCTAAGCAGAGATCAATTGTAATTGGGAAACTGAAAGAAGACAATAAACAAATTACTTGTGTTTGCACTGAAGCCTGTTGGTTTACAAGACCAACTGTTATTTAATCCCAAAGCCCTGTTGTAGGTTGTAAATTACCCATTACAGTTGTCACCAGACCCTGAACAAGAGTTAGTTACTAGTGGGAAGGGAAAAGAAAAAAACCTATCTGGTCCTTTACTTCAGGTGAAACCAAACAACTACAGCTCCTTTATTACTTCAAAAAGTTTGTGCTTCAATTAAGTCCATGAGCTTCACAGGTGTCTGAGGAAAGTATATAATACAGCCAGTGGTATTCCCAGAGGGGGGGGGGGGGACAAAACAGTAAGTTGTGCAGGCACCTCAATGTGCTGTATAAGCAGCCCGTCCCCCTCACCTCTGAAGCCATACTGGGTGGTGAGAGCAATGCAGAGGCATCTCCTCCACATTGCTCTCGCAACCTGGAATGGATCCGAGGGGGAGGGGCTGCTTACATGGTACATTGAGACACCTGCAAAACTTACCATTCTGCCTCCCCCCCCCTTTGGGAATACCACTGAATACAGTTGACCCACATCTTGCATGAGTGCTCTGTTCCTGAGTTGGCAAATAAAGCTAAAATTGCATAAACTCAAAATTGCCTTGAAAATCCCTGACATCCAGAAAATGCGTACTGTCTTTTTAAAAATGACAGGCCACCAGTGGGAACTGAGATGAACAACAACTTCATTCTCCAATCTTAGGCTCCCTTCAGGGCATGTATATAGAAAGTAAAATGATGGGTAGAATTACCTTGCAATATTTAAACTCCTGGTTGCCAATTACAGGAAGTCGAATTTGTGCAAATCTATCATGCACAAGATGTGGGCCAACTGTATATATTTATCTCATCATCAGGCCAAACATTAGAGACTCTGCATGACTGAAAGAAATCACGTTGGATGAAAATAATCTAATGTTATAGTGATCTGTCTCCATGTTATTACAAGGGGGTTGGGCAACCAATCCTTCATGAGCTTATACTGACAGATTTCATGATCCCTCAGCATAAGACGTGTTCTAGCGGCACAAAAGTTGTGCTGCCATCGCGTGCTTAAGAGCTGCTAGTGGAGATGGCTGGAGATGGCAGCAACTCGTTCCCATCTAGAAAGAATATTCTATTACCTGGAGGCACCAGAGGCCACTTCCAGGTCATGCCAGGCTTGTGACCCACTCCATTGGTTCCTTCAGGGCCCTGAACATGTTTCAGAAGCAAACTGGAAGTTGCTGACAGAAATTGGAATTAGCTTCCCATTGCTTCTGCAAGGCACTCTGGGGCCTGTGGAGATCAACTGAATGGGCCGCAGGTTTGGTGCAACCCAGAAGTAGCCTCCAGTGACTCCCTATAATGCTTTGTGGCACGACAGGGAGCATTGAGTCATGACCCACTGGTGGGTCTTGACCCAAAGTTTGAGAAACACTGCAAAAAAGAATTGACATTCTAAACTTGGAAAGGCAGAAAACATTAAAACACTAATATGCACCATAAGTGAGGCAGAATAACCACTGATAAAAAAAGGAAGAGACTAGTGTTAATATTATAGCAGCAATAAGGTAAACTGCATATTAATACAATTGATCATGAATAAAAACAGGTGGGCAGCAGCATATGTTAGCAAGGAGAGCTGTCAAATCATATCATCTGGAGACTTTTAATAAAAGGTAAAATAAACAGTCACTATTCAAGAAGTTCATTTTGGTCTACTGAATATTGACAGTGCAAAGAGCTGGATTTGTTGCCCTTGAAGACTCTATCATTCATTTTTACTTATAGCACATGAAAAGATCTCATTTTGGCATTATGTTCCTAGTATCTTTGCTAAGACATAACATAAAGTTTGGCTTTTTAAATAAAAGGGCTTACAATCTTACGTCCTACTCCTATGGTTTGTTATTACTGTGTAGATACGCCTATAGTACATGAAATTTTTGCCAAGTAATCAAGCTCCAATTATCACTTCGCCTTATCTCTGGGTCAATCAGAAGGCAGAGCCTTTCCACTCTGAAAAGTTTCAGGCAGGCACCTCATTAGTTGCTATAGTTACTTTCCTGGGACATTCTAGCCAAAGTTAACCTTTTATTCTCCTTCCTTCTGCTGCAACCTGGTTCTGGTTCTGCTTGGCAAATGCTTGCAAAGCAGGTCTGTTTTTGGAAACACCAGGGTGGGACCCTCCTTCCCAGACTGCAATTCAGTGCACCATTACTTAAGAATAACACCTATGGAAAGCAGTGGGTCTACTTCTGAGTAAAAAGGGTTGCAAATATATGCAGCTGCATCTCTCTGCTGTGAACTGAATTGCACACTCCCAGTTATGTGTTATGGGTTGTATGTTGTACATAGAGCCTCTGGCTTAACACACCAGACACCTTAAAGGTGGATTTGATTCATGGTTCTCCTGCAGTGGTTCCCAACCTTTTTCACTTGCATATCCCTTGGCAGCCCATTTCCATAAATTGTACCCTTCATATTAGCAAAATGTTTGTAATTAATAATACAGCCCTCATCTCTTCCATATGAAAGCCCAGACTTCATGTATTTATCACATTGTTTCTCTTTTTATCTGTTTGAAGAACAGAAGACTCTGCCTTTGCACTGTTTTGCACCAGAAGTGTGCTGAGAAATTCTGGGTGATTGATCACTTTCCATATTATGTTTCAGCTTTTTTACTGTGCTGGTTTTCAATCACTGTTTCATACATGAATTGATGACCAAAAACTAGCTATTGGTGGGGCTTTCACAGCCAACTAGCTACCTCCCTTCCTACCTTGCTGGTCCTTGCAAGGTGTTCTGGAGCACGGCCTGCCTTTTTCTGCCTTATTCCATTCTTTTTCAAGTACCCCTAAAGGTACTGTTGAGTGTCCCTGGGAGTACATGAATACCATGTTGGGAACCACTGTATTACTGGTATGTAGTTTACAGTGCACTTACTCTGATAGTGCTTACAAAAAGGTGATGAAGACCAGAATTTAAAAAGAATTAAAATGTATCTTATGATGTTTTACTATGTTTTTAAGAAATTAGAGACTACAGTTCTTAGGTAACAATTAGTGGTGGGTTATTTTTCAGGATCTTGCCTCGAGTAAAATCAGACAAAACTATAGTCAGACACCCCCTAAGTTTAGCCCCCGACTTATCCGAGGGTCATAAAAATTCCATGATTGTTGGCTCAAAACCTGCTCTCGACTTATCTGTGGGATCGACTTATGGGTGCATGCCTGCGGTAGCTATCTGGATGGATGCAAAAGCCACTCTACCAACTGAATGTCACAGCCACTGACAATAGACCAACAAAATTCTGTTAAATTGGCAGAAACTTATACACTTAATATTGGAATTGGACTGCAGCCTGATAAACAGCATAACAGATCTCTTGTCTCACATAGAATGCCTTTGTGACTATGCCGAAGTATATTAAAGCAACGTGTGTTTAGGACTGGAGTTGCAGTTTGAGAACCATCTACTTCCGGTAAGAGGAGAGGAACCACAGATTGAGATGATGGGCAGAAACAAGTCATGAGTTACATCTCTATATGTAAGACAGAGGCAATGGAAAAATATTTGGCAACTGATGTTCCTGTCAATCAAGGAATATAGCTGCTTATCACTGCTAATCCTAAATGAAGGGGGGAAGGCAAGTCAAATTCCTTTGCAAGGAAGTATCTGAAGGAGAAGATTGTTGTCGTTTTGTACAACACCTTATGATAAAAGCACCATTGCCCAGGCACCACCCACAAATGGCATGAGATAGGTAAGCTCATTGGTATGGATGGGCCACTTTATTCATTACAAATCCAACTCCATATTGCAGTGGTTCCTGTGACACTTACCCTGGAGGAGACGGATGCAACAGTCACTTTCCCCTTTGGTATTAGCAGAGATCACCTCTAACCAGAGATTACCTCTCGCTGACCCTTAGTTCCCCCCAGTGGCATAACTAGGGCTCATGTCACCTGGTGCGGGATCCCAGCGCGTCACACCCCATGCAGTGGGCGGGGCAACACCCCAGGTGGTGGGCGTGGTGATGTACCATCATTCCACCCCACTGGTTTTTTGGCTGTACCTTTTGATAGAACAAAGATAGAACACATTCTGCATGAAATTATGCACTGATTGATATATAACATGCTGGTTTTATTCCTCCAAACTGTGATTTTAGTGATTTTGGTCACTAGTGGTGTCACACACACCCCTCCCAGGGTGTCAACTTACTAACACCTTATTACAACAGTTCTTGAACTTTTAGCACTGGGACCCACTTTTTAGAATGACAATCTGTCCACCAGAAGTGATGTCATGGTGGAAGTGAAATCATCAGGAAAATTAAAATAAATAAATAATTAAAGTAAAATAAATTATTAATCAGAAGCCAGCCCTGTTCCACCAAGTGAATTTCCTCTGCAGCCTGCCTGCAATAACAAAATCCTCCCTCCAAAATCAGTAAGGTTTTCAGCCCTACCCAGTGCCCAGTTCAATTGAAGAACTTCTGTTTAAACCAGATCACTGGCAGGATCCAGCTGGCTTTGCAAGTCTCACAAAGCTTCACCTTATCAGCTGAACCCTGTTTTGATCCTTTTGGGCGGGGGAGGCTGCCTTCTGGAGCATTTGTTGAGCTCCATGTGCATAGGAGCAGGACCATTCTGGTAGCCTTGCACTCTCCTTCACCTGATCTTCCACACCAGCCAAGGCACATTTGCTTACCTGCGAGTAAACATGACCATGAGGCTTAGTTTCACTTTCCATAGGGCTCAATACATTTATCTGCTTGGAGGGAAGGACTTCCTTCTCAGGTGTTTTTGGGAGCTGCATTCATTGGATCAGGACCATTCTGGTTTCGTTGGATTCCACTCAGCCTGCCCTTTCCGACAGACTAGGGCAAGTTCACCTACTCACGAGTAAGCATGCGATACGGCTCACTTTCACTTTCCATAGAGATCCATGCATTTTTTGTTCTCAGTTTTTTGGCCATAACTTTTGAAGGAAAGGAGCCATTTCACTCAGGTTTTTTGCATTGCGTTCAGCTCGAACTTCCACATCCAACGGTATATAACGTGATGGGGTTACTCCTAACCACCGCGATTTTAGCGTGTCACCCCCCAGTGCGCTTCACCCCCCCCCCCCCCGTGTGCGTAACCCAGTCCGGCCCACACCCCCTAATGATGCCACTGGTACCTCCCCAACCCTTGGAAAGGGGACAAGGGAGATAAACGGCTCCACCTATCCTAAGCTGGCAAGTGTTTAATATGTTATTAGCAATTGAAGCCCAAGGAGTCCCTAGCAAATTACCTCTTGAGCTTGTTTCTGTCTCCCCTTTGACTCTTACTTACCTTAGACTGCACACTGGACCTCTAATCTTGCTACCAGTCCTGCCCTATACATGCCAGAAGTGGCCGACCTGGCAGCGAAAAGTTTGATTGGTCCCTTTCCAGGTACAAAGAGTCTGGCTCAACTGCAGATGGAAAAATGGGGAAACTGCCAATTACAGATTAGAAATGGCTGGGCTAGAGTCTGTTGGCAGAGTTTGATCTACAGGTACAAAGCCTTTGGCACAGGCCCTGGACTCTCAGCCAGGGATCAGCTGACACTGGCATCAGACTGAATTGGTGAGGTTCAGTCCCTCTACCTTGCATGTTGTCATCCCTGCAGGGGAAGAGCAGGGAGTGAGCAAGTTGGCAGCAGTGGATTAAAAGCAGCTAGAGACTTCTGTGCTGCCCAGGAAGAAGATCTACCTCCTTTCCTGGAATTTATAGTGTGGGGGTTAATAGCTAACATCTACAATGCTAAAAAGAGGGGATTTTTCCCCCTTACCTCTATAACCCTCATGTGAGGGGGTGAGGAGTGGGGGGGGGGTGCATTTGGGGCATTTGGTGGGCTGCTGTGAGATTCAGGAAGCTGGACTAGATGGGCCTATGCCTGATCCAGTGGGGCTGTTCTTATGTTCTTATGGGGGAATAGGACACAGAGAGTCTTTCAGGATGTGGAGTTAGATGAGAGTGATTCTTGCCCACCTGGGCTCTTGACTGTTTTTTCCCCCCTTGCAATTGGGGATATAGGAGGCACTCTCTGTGTGTGCGTGTGAGACAACATAAACAGCATTAAATAATAAATAGTTTGCTATAAGATCACTACTATAACTACAGTAGAGTTGAAAGGAACCTCTTATGTTTGTTTAACTTTATGATGCATATATGACTTACTGGTCATAGGATTGCACATTCTGGTGGTGTAATACACTTTCCACAAAACATGATGTTGGAGAGCGCAGCCTGGCTGCTGACACAATCACCCCAGGTCCACACAACAATGGACCAGGGACGCCAGCAACCTAAGGTAAAGCTGTGCAGGGAGTAGAAGGACAAGGCCAGGTCAGCTCCGTGCAGAGCAACAACCCAAAGAAGGTTGTTGAAGGTAAGTTGGCAGTGGAGGTGAGACAGGGCAGGAGAAGGTGGAATAAGGGCAGAACAGGGCAGGGGAAGGCAGGAATGGGGCAACAGTGGGGGCAAGTTTGGCAGTAGCTACAGCCACCAAATCCTAACTCCCTTCCTAGACCTGATCCTGTGGCCAGGGTCCATGCAGATCTGTTCCATCAAGTTTTGTTAGCAAAGAACTGAATAGACCTCTCCACATTGCACAGGCTTACCTCCAAGTAAAGGAACAAACATTCCCTTACTTGGAGGAGATCTCCCATATTTCTCCCCTTGGAGGATAGGATTGGGCCATTAGAACCTTTTATTCCCAAATGCAATGAGAGCTCCAAGGGTATTTAAAAATGACTATCATTTAGTTTCTGTTTGTTGTATCTGAAAAGTCAGAATGCCCATCACCAAGAATCTCTGGACAAGAGCTTGGATGTATCAATGAAATAAAATAAAACAGTTATTATAATCAGAATGCTTAGTTCAAGTAGACATGTTTCATTTTCCTTGACTGTTACTTTCTGCTTCTACAATTAAACAATGCTTAAAACCTACAATTGTAGTCAATCAGTAACAGGATCATTACATCTTTTTCAGATACCAAATCGAGGGTTACATTTAATTTTCCTAGCAGAATAATGCATATAGATGAGGATGTCAGATAGCAAATAACCTGTATTAGAATGGCGTTTACAGTGCTTATGGTAAGTAATCAACATTATTGACTTAGCTCAGGGATGTAAGATGTAGAAAAACACTCAGAGAATAAATTGATAGAAAAAATGGAGACGTGCACCACTGTGTTAAAGATCTAAAATCAGAGTGAAGTCCATTACTTTAGTTTGTCGTTCAGATATACATCTGCATATATGGGGATAGAAATATATGGATAATGGGTGTGATATTGATTCTAATTTCCCATGGGGTAAAAGAAAGAATACTGATTGGTTTCAATGGCTACTCTGGGATGTGTTACTACTATGATAAAATACAAATTGTTGGATATGTTCCACGGATTTACTGTGCCCATTCAACTTGTTCCATTAGCAACTAATGGCCATCAAGGTTCTTAATTTTATATGGTAAAGGATCTTTATTATTAAAATTCTATTAAGTCATTGTAGATGTGGACACTTAAAAAGGAATAAGGATGAAATTCAAACTGAATAGCTCCAAGCCACAAGTTGAAAATTTGACTCTGGCCCAAATCCCATCCCCCGCCACTTGTGCTGATGCAGCTGCACCAGAAATGTGCCATTTCTCCTACAGCCCATCATTCTTACAATTGTGGCATCACAACTTGCCCAACCCCGCCTGACACACTGCCTAAGAAGGAGCCTTCCCCTACAAAAAAAAAAAAGACACTACACACCTGTAATGGAAGATCAGAAGATCATCAGGTGGATGCTGTGGTGTTGACAGCGGTTCCATGTTTTGACAGCTGGTTGACAGATCTGGGAAGGGCAGGGCTGGCTCCACAGCTGTAATCAATCAAGGCCAATGGAGACCTGGATGGACACCTGAGCTTCATTTGACCTTGATGGGACTTTGAATGGACATGGACTGAAGAGATGGCTCAGCTGAGCCTAATTTGCACTTAACAAGGAGCTAGCAAGGTAGCTCACAGCTGAGCTGCATTTTGGATTATGAGACATCCAAGGATAAAAGGCAGCTTCAGAAGGACCAAAGGCTACCCTGACCCAGAGGGAGACGCTACCTGATCCAGAGGAGACCTGACCTGACCGGAGTTTGACCTTGGACTGTGACCTGGCATATAGTTTCTGGACTCTGCTTTGGCAATCTGCACTTATTGGACTGGGACTGGACTCTGACTTTTGCCTGCTGCACTTGTGAGTTTAACAAGGAAAGCTAATTAGCCTTAAGCAGGCACAAGGCCCAGTGGGGAGGAGCTGTGGCAAGACAACACCCTACAAAACCAACAGCCCTCCCAAGACTGCTGCTATTATCCCGCCTCCTATCAACTAAGATTCACTATACATGACACCGAGCAAGAGGGAAATGCAAAAACCCACTCTGCAGCAGGGCCCAGGTCTCACTTCAGCCCCCATGCCAGCAAGTCCTTGCCCATAACCCATCTACCTTCTCCCAGCCCAACACTATCTTCTCACGTAGGATAAAGTGAGGAGGTCCTTGCCCTTAGTACTCCCTTTCAGCAGCAACAGCTCGGCTGTGCAGGCTCACCCAGGGAAATACCCGGCACTCCAGAAACAGACAAATTCAAGGAGTAGGGTTTCTTCACCAGCTGGCTGTAAGAAGTATAACAGATCTGTACAGATGACAGGAGTTGATCTGGGTTTAGCTCCAGAATCTAACTCCAAGACCAAGGCTGAGCTCCAGAGAACATAAAGTAATAATAAAGAAGAGCTTACCTCTGAGCATGAGAAGAGTGCCTTTCATGTAATGGCAGACATTCTCCAAATATGAAACAAAATGGGACAGGACTGCCAGGACTTGAAATTTGGACAAATTTCAAATCCAGAACTTCTTTTTTATAGAAATTAAGCATGATTTTAGATGTATAGCAAGATGAAAGACTCTTGCCTAAGAAAAGCAGTGGTTGTGCAAGAATTTGGATGACTGAACAATAATTGTGCAAGAGTCTACAAGAGTTAGATGACACTTGTATGCACCAGATAAATGATGCACCAGATAAATGAAATCCACGTCTAATACCATCATTGCTACATATTGCAAGATTAGAACACTAGTGCAGATGACAGAAGTTATTCTTTGACTAACAACCTAATCGCACCTAATGGGTGCTACTGCCTTGATGGTGTTGTAAAATGGTGTGCGCTTTATGGCGTCATAAAATGTTTTGTGGAAGCACACAGAGCCACACACTTCAAAACCACCACTGCAGATGGCAAGGAAGGACTCCACACGCAATGGCAGTGAAGAAGAGTCTCCCTCCTGGTATTGGTTAGTCAGTGGGGCAGCTGGAATGGAGCAGTGGGTGGGTGAAACAGGCTGGGAGAATTGAGGCAGATGGGGAGGTTTTGGAGTGTGTCAGAGGCAGGGGAGTGGCACCCGGAAAGATTGGCTTGCGCCAGATGCTAGAGTGAGCTGACATGGCCCCTTTGTCTCCTTGACTTGTGTCAGCTAAAGAGCTGGTTCAGGTTCAAGAAAACCCGTTGGTGGTGGAATGGATTACTGAGGGCTAAGGGAAAATATTACTGGGAGGCTTTTGAGAGGTAAGGGAAAATATTTTCCCTTTCCCCTCAAAAGCCTCCCAGTTCCCCTCCACCCCACCATAGCATGCAGTGCAGCCTTTTTTGGTGCGGCGTCATGCTATGGCAAGAAAAAGCAGAGGATTGGGCTGTTATTTTCATAAGTTCATATTTTATAAATAAGATTTATTAATCCAAAGGTCTTCAAAGCAGTTTACAGTAAAAACATCATAAAAACATAAAAATTGTAAACTGACAAAAGTAATTTTAAAAGCAACAGCATCAACATAATCTTAACTAAAAGAAATAACAGTTCCAAATGAAAACAAGTCCAAAATGTGACCTTAAAAGCTTGGATGAACATAAAGTTCCTTACCTGGCACCAAAAAGGCAATGAATTGGGCACCAATTGAGCCTCCTTGGGGAGAGCATTCCACAATGGAAATGGCTCTTTCCCAAGTCACCACCTACCTCACTTTAAGCTAGGAGGGGAAGTCACAGAACAGTCTCTTCTGATGATCTTAACTGTCCATTTGGTTCTTGTGGAAGAAGGTAGTCCTTCAGGTACCAAAATCCTGCCATTTTTAAAGATAACAACCAGCACTTTGTACTGTGCTTGGAAACATACCAGTTGCCCACAGGTAGACCCAGGCCAGTGCAATGTGTTCCATTCATCCAGTCCCAGTTAGAAATCTAGCCAGAGTTCTGCACTAACTGAACTTTCCAAGTAGCCTTGAAGGACAGCCCCATCTACAGTAAATTACAGAAGTCCAAACAGGATAGTATCCGAACATGGATAATTATGGTCAGATTTTCTCTGCCGGATGGCTTAGGACATGGTTTGTCTTGATGTTTATTAAGGACAAAACAGGTTCATTGGAAATATTAGTGGGTTCTGTCAGATCTGAGCTAACAATTCCATAATAATAGCAATCTTAATTTTTCCAACTTTCTCAAGTACACACAAAGAACATCCTAACTGCATATCCCTCCTGCACTTCTAAAAAAGGTCATTGTTTTATTTTTCTGCATTTTGCCCATTAACCTAGTAGGAGTATGTGTGGGCCTAATAATATAGAGGGAATATTTATATGCAAATGAAGAAGGCATTAGGAATCTTGCTAGATGACAAATGCCTCATCCAACACTTCCTGGGAAGGCTAAGAAAAAGAGGGCTTGGCTTTCTGGCAGAAACCCTTTACCCTTGCAGGTTTCCTTGGAGAGAGAGGTTCATATCCCCTTTCACAGTAAAATATTATTTTTATGGATCCATTATTTTTAGTTGCATCTCATTGTCATTGCATATTCATGCATTCACGACATTATGTCATTGTTATGAATGTATATAAAAATACTATATAAATCATCCTAATGAGATAAACAATCAGTGGGGCCGCCTCTTAATCATCCACGGCATCATTTGTGACCTGGATACATTAGAAGCGCATGACACAGATTGCACAGAATGTTATTCAACTATATAAATTCTGACAAACTCAGACAGTCTTCTACATGTCATGACTTGATATGCAACTCAGAGGTCACCCCAATAACATGCCCTTGGATCTGCATGACTCCAGTGCGTCGGGAAAGCAGAGACAATCCAAAGGGCCCTGTTCATTGATAACTACTTGGTTTCATTCTTTTCCATCCTCCATAGGCAGCATTAATTCTGTTTCTAATTAGAATTGCACAATTTAATTCTTCAGCTCTGGGCTATACAGAAGATATGGTTCATGCAACAGCCGCTTGAAGCGTACACACTTCTTGTAATCTATTTGTAGCTGGTGCTGCAGATGCTCTGAGAAGCAAAACTTCTGATGTTACAAACTGCAGTCGGGCATCCACCAGGGATCATTTCCCCAGCATGCTGGAGGATCACTCTGTGAGCCTCCTGCTGTGTTTCTCCAGTTGAAACCAATCTCACAGTTGCTGTAAAAGAGCTATGCCTCTGTTAGCAATGATGACTCAGTACATTATTGTGGATTTTCCTCCTCCTGTGAGTCAGGTGTCATCTACAACAGTCAGTGGGAATTTCTGTTCTATTTATTGTTCGTCTTCCTGTAGCTAAGCATTACCTTTAACCATATATATTGGAGAATTATATCAAATTAAGTGTCCTTCGGGCCAGCTCCTGGGGCGCGTTGGCTTTATTTAATAGTGACTGAAGTGATTTTAGAGTAAATGCTTTTTCTGAGGCTCGACAAATATACAGAAAATACAACACATTCTCTTTATACCACATTAATGTACCGCACACATGGCTTGTTATCCAAGATGAATGAACCAATCCAGAGATCCAGAGGCACACATGTGCAGGCTTCCCCGCTCATTTCAAGGAAAGAATTGTTTCTTCAACATGATTCACATAAATTTAGAAAGGGTTTATCAAGGAGGTGAAATATGAGTCTTCTATGTCCATTCTTGGAGAACCACCTGATGATCCATTTTGTATATCTGCCAGTCATGTTGAAGCTGCTAAAGTATTCCATGGTTCCATGTCCTCCTCACAAAAAAGCTGCTTAAATCAGCATATAAGGTAGCTATGTTGTGCCCCCAAAACTAAAGCCAGTGGGGCAAAACTAATGTCATTTTTTCAATTCAGCGCCCCAAATATACCCAAGGTAAGGTCTAACTTTTAAGACAGCAAAATGTGTGTTGGCCTCTGTAATCAGTCAGGTTGAATTACCCAAAACCTTTATATGTGCTCATTCTGATTTAAAAAAGGTGCTCCAAACAGACTGGAATTGCCTCAAATAAAGGTGTACTTGTAAGATAAACTTTTAGGTATCTCTGGTAATTAACAACAAAGAAAACAAAGCATTTTCTGCAGACATACTCAAAAAAGGGCAGGGTAGTCCAGGAGTACAGGACTACAGGAGTACCTGGTAGTCCAGGTAGTCCTGGAGATTCATGTGACTGATTTTGAGAGAGCTGCTTTGCTTTGTAGTCAGCTTCTGCATACAATTCAAGTTACTGGTTATGAACATCAGAGCCCTGAATACTGTGGGTCAGGTTACCTAAAGGTCCATCTGCTCATGAGAGATTCTACCCACCCAGTAAGATCTGAAGGAACCTGAAGGAACCTAATAAGTTATCTGAAGTAACTTCTCTGCTTGCCTATGTCACTTGAAGCTCAGTTAATATGCATGTAGGACAGTGCCTTTGCAGCTATTGCCTCCAAGTTGTGGAATTCTTGTCAGGGAAGATTCATACTGTCCCCAGTCTTTTGGCATTCTGGAAGATTACCCTGGGTGAAGGACTTCTGTTTAACTGCTGTGGGCTATCGTATTGTTGTTGACTGTGGGCCCAATCCTATCCAACATTCCAGCTCTAGTGTAGCCACAATGCAGCCCTGTGGCAAGGAAACACATGTTCCCATACCCTGAGAAGGCCCCAGTGATTTACCCTCCATCACAGGATGCAGTGAACACCCCACTGGTACAACTGCACCAGCACAGGAAAACTGGATAGGATTGGGTCCTGTGCTATTAAGTACTGTTAGTTCACTTTAATCATTGTTGGTTTTTTACTTGCTGTTAAATCTTATTTAAAAATTTTTAGTTCATGTGTAAACTGCCTTCAGATTCAAGAATGGAAAACAATCTCTGTGTTTTTCATGTAAATAAATAATGTGGCTAGAGTAAAGCATTCATAGATTTACAGTTCAACTCAGTTCTGGTGCCAAAGTTGTGGCATGTGGCATATGATTAGTGGTCTAAGAACTTGGATAACAATATCCATGCAAGATGAATGGGAGCATGCTTCCCTATACACATACAGAGCTTACTGCTAGCAGGAGCTGTCGTATCCACTTCAATTGGGCACCCAATGGTCTCCACAAGATCCGCGCCACTGGCTCTTCTGCTACAGTGTGCCTATTTAACACAAAACCTTCCTGTGCACACTGAAACATAGACTGAACTCTGGGCTGGAAGTAGAGGGAGCTGTTTGCCATGATAATGCAAACAGTGGGTGATATTTTTCTACCAGCTTTTTCTCACTGGGTTGGAAGGGCAACACATGCATCATTTCAATGGTAAGAAAAGCTGAGGCAAGGATTTCAGTTCACTAGCAAAAGGTATTTAACAGAAAACAAGCATCCTAACTACAACTAAGTGTCTCTGTAGGAAGACGCACAAAGGGTTTAATTTAGCAAAGTCTGCACCATAAAATATTAGTCAAGTGCTAACGTAGCCATTAATACTCTTTTTTTTAACAGAAGGCAATTTCACAGACTCATTTACCAACTGGAATCTCCCAAGTCTAGTTGGTAATTGTGCTTTTTATTCATCTCTGTAAATTCCATTTAGAGCTTTTTAGCTGTTTCTTAGCATAAATGCATTGAAATGTTGTTAAATTGGATTAATAGCTTTTATATGTAATATATATTATGTGTTCATTTAACTGGAGGTGTTTCAACTCATATTGCAGCAATCTCTTTTTTAAAACACAGTTTTTATTTTATGGCCTTTTTCTCTGGCAATACTTTTTGCAGTATACGTTTATGATGTATGCTTTATAAATAGAGATCTATTGACTATAGGGAGATGGGGTTGTGGTCATATTTTGCTCCGTTCCCATTGCTCTGGCCTGAAGCACGCCTAAGGAGAAAATCAATTCAGGCAATTGGGAACCTCTATAAGACATCACAAAAATCTTGTTGTAGCATTTAAAAGACTTATATTGCCATTGTAGCTGCAAGGAAATGCAAAGTTAGTGCTCTTGCTCAGTACTCTGTGTGAGTTTATCTACAGCACAGTGATGATCCAGTGAGCTTACTTTTCCTCAGGATATCAACTGTACTCAGTATGCCAAAACTGAAATGCGTAGATTTGCTATTTCTATGAGAGACTTATTTAGAGAAATAAAAAGAAATCGGATCATTATCTGATAGTGACACCACTCAACAACTCATGTGGGCTGACTCAAAGGAAGCTGACAGACTTGTTCACATGATCCAGTTGTAAACAGAACCAATTCACACTATATAATGCTTTTTAATTCAGAGCTTATTCATTTTTCAGAAACTAGGGGTTACTCAACAAAGTAGGGCCTGAATTCTGAGAAATAGTGATGTTTTCAATGTCACTCACTGAACCTGACTCAGATCTGAAACCTGACTACCTATTTCCACATATACTAATTAACAGCCCTATTCTATCCAACTTTCCAGGGCATATGCAGCTACAGTGCAGCCTCAGGGCGAGGAAACAATTGTTCACTTACCTTGATGAGGCCTCTGTATCTGCCCCTTCACTGCAGAATGCAGCACATGCCCCACTGGCATAGCTGTGTCAGTGCTGGAAAGTTGGCTGGAATTGTGCTGCCAATTAGCTTTAACTACCTTTGGCTGAACTGGGGTCTTGAATATGAATGTTATTTCAGAAAATGATATACAGGAGTGTGTTGCTTACTGACATTTTGACTAGCAACAGACTGCATATATGACGGTCCTTTGGTAGCTGGTGGTCTGCTCACCTGAGAGCCTCTCCTGAGCCCACTGAGAGCACTCTGAAACTGCTCTGCTGCCGTCGCTGCTCATGCACCTGAAAGGCTGCTCTCAACTTGCCGACTTCTCTACCTTGCACCTGAAAGTGCTGGCTGCTCCAACGGCCAGAAATTGCCCCTGGAGGCATCACTGTACTGGTTACCAGCCCATCAGCTGACCCTTCATGATGCCTGCTGGGATGGTTTCTAGCCAGTGGAGCAGCCAGCAAGTTGAGAATTGAGAACTGCCTTTCAGGTGCATGGGTGGCAGTGGAGCGGTTTTGGAGCTCCACTTGATGGACTTAGGAGGTGGACTTAGGTGGAGGCTCCCAGGCTTGTACGTACCTGTTTATTTAATGACACACAGCCCAATCCTTAGTTGCCCGAGTCGCAGGGATGCAGTGGCGCCAAAAATTGTTGCCACCGCATCCTGCTTGCTCCAGGCAGCCGCTGGCAGCTCCTCGGAAGAAGGGAACTTTCGTCCCCTTTCCCCCAGTAAAGCAAGTAGCCTTGCAGTGGGGCTACTTGATTTTCCACCGACCCGAAGGTCGGTGGAAAATCAAGAGTCTCCATGTCAGGTGGTGAGCCTCATCAAAGATAGAATCTCATCAAATCATGTCATTTGATTTGCCTCATCAAAGATAGAATCTCAAAACACATAGACAAACAAGCCTTGCTGAGGGAGAATCAGCATGGCTTCTGTAAGGGTAAGTCTTGCCTCACAAACCTTTTAGAATTCTTTGAAAATGTGCCACATGAAACAGGCATGTGGATGAGGGAGAACCCGTGGACATTATATACCTGGACTTTCAGAAGGCGTTCGACACGGTCCCTCACCAAAGGCTACTGAAAAAACTCACAGTCAGGGAATTAGAGGGCAGGTCCTCTCCTGGATTGAGACCTGGATGAAGACCAGGAAACAGAGAGTGGGTGTCAATGGGCAATTTTCACAATGGAGAGAGGTGAAAAGCGGTATGCCCCAAGGATCTGTCCTAGGACCGGTGCTCTTCAACCTCTTCATAAATGACCTGGAGACAGGGTTGAGCAGTGAGGTGGCTAAATTTGCAGATGACACCAAACTTTTCTGAGTAGTGAAGACCAGAAGTGATTGTGAGGAGCTCCAGAAGGATCTCTCCAAACTGGCAGAATGGGCAGCAAAATGGCAGGTGCATTTCAATGTAAGTAAGTGTAAAGTCATGCAAATTGGGGCAAAAAATCAAAACTTCACATATAGGCTAATGGGTTCTGAGCTGTTTGTGACAGATCAGGAAAGAGATCTTGGGGTGGTGGTTGACAAGTCAATGAAAGTATTGACCCAATGTGCGGTGGTAGTAAAGAAGGCCAATTCAATGCTTGGGATCATTAGAAAAGGTATTGAGAACAAAACGGCTAATATTATAATGCCGTTGTACAAATCGATGGTAAGGCCACACCTGGAGTATTGTGACCAGTTCTGGTCACCACATCTCAAAAAGGATATAGTGGAAATGGAAAAGGTGCAAAAAAGGGCAACTAAGATGATTACTGGGCTGGGGCACCTTCCTTATGAGGAAAACCTACGGCGTTTGGGCCTCTTCAGCCTAGAAAAGAGACGTCTGAGGGGGCACATGATTGTGACATACAAAATTATGCATGGGAAGAATAAAGTGGATAAAGAGATGCTCTTTACACTCTCACATAACACCAGAACCAGGGGACATTCACTAAAATTGAGTGTTGGGAGAGTTAGGACAGACAAAAGAAAATATTTATTTACTCAGTGTGTGGTTGGCCTGTGGAACTCCTTGCCACAGGATGTGGTGACGGCATCTGGCCTGGATGCCTTTAAAAGGGGATTGGACACGTTTCTGGAGGAAAAATCCATTACGGGTTACAAGCCATGATGTGTATGTGCAACCTCCTGATTTTAGAAATGGGCTATGTCAGATGCAAGGGAGGGCACCAGGAAGTAGGTCTCTTGTTATCAGGTGTGCTCCCTGGGGCATTTGGTGGGGCCGCTGTGAGATACAGGAAGCTGGACTAGATGGGCCTATGGCCTGTTCCAGTGGGGCTGTTCTTATGTTCTTATGACACTCTGGCTCTGATGGAGCAAAGCTTCACTGGTTCCACATCCCTCCCGCCCCACTCTCTCCCCCGGAGTGCCTCCTGCCTGCCCTCCTCCCACCCTCTCTCCCCATCTCCCCAACACGGAAAGCCTCCTTCCCACCTCACTGCACCTTGGCAGTCCGCATGACCGCCAAACAGTAGAGCTCCGTGCTCGCTTGGCAGTGGTCCAGCGCCAACTGGTGCTGGGCTGCCACCAGTGGAGCCCCAGCAGTAGGGCTTGCCAATGTGCCTTATGGCACATTTGTGACAGTGCGCAGCGGCAGTGAGCCAGCACACCGAGCTCAGGATTGGGCTCACAGTCAATTAACAACAGGCTTTGGGGAATGTATCCTTGTCATAAACTGACATGTATGCCTGTATTTATGTCTGCTAATTCATAGAAGCCAGTTAATCCTTACCACCCAAGCCAGTCCACTTTCTGAATATCTTTTCTCTTTTCTTCCTGCTCTGTGGCAACAGTGTTCTTTTCATTCTTTACTATGGGTTTCAGCCTTGACATTGTAGAGAACGGAGAGATATTGTGTAAGTCTAAGAATTATCACCAGTGTAGCTCCCAGCATGAATTGTCCTGTTCCCCTGTTATTGCTGCACACTCATAAAAGCCAAACAATATTTGCAGGTTTTGAGAGATAGAAACAGTGATTCATATGTAATCCTATAGTTGTTCACTGTGGAAACAAGTTTCAATCTTCCAACTGATTCCAGATTTGCTCTTGTCATTTGCATATAAGGTATATTTTATTTAGATGTTTTTATCTCTGAAATCTATATCATTTGCTTGTTCACAAGGAGAAGGTTGTCAGAGAGCAGTTTATGCATTCTGACTGTCGGTATGGATTTGGTAGGCATTCACTTGCAAAGAATCCTCGCAACATGGCATGATGCAGTACTCTTATATTGAACACAATAGATCAAAGGCTATTAAGAACTGACAGAATTATGGGATACACAGGGTTGTTTTTTATCACTGCAGTCCTGTGCATGTCTACTCTGAAGTAAGCCCCACTGTGTACATTGTGTACATATCTACTCTGAAGTAAGCCCCATTGTGTATGCCCTGGAAAAACTGTATCAGATTGCAATCTAACAATCCAGTTCTATCCCTGTTGGCCCAGAGTGTGCAGTGTCTCTGATAAAGGTCACACTGCACACTGTGGCAGGAAACCAAACAGCCCAGGAGAGGTAAGTAAAGAACATTTTTATTTCTCTGTAGATCACCAGGTTTTCAATGAGTCTCCTCAGACCTACACCACATCTTTAGCAAGAGTGAGGAGACTCACGGGGCAAGTTCAGGCCACGAAAGGGGAATAAGATATGGTGAGCATGGCTACCACTAAGATTCCCCCCCATCCAGAAGCAGAGCTAGAGGGGGGGCAGAGTGGTAAGTACGGCACTGCAGTGTGCCTTGTAAGCATATCTCCCCCTTGGCATTGTACCCATTCAGGGCAGTGATGGTACTTTGCAATCACTGCCCTGAATGGCTCCAACATCAAGGGGGAGCAGTGCTTACATGGCTCACTGAGGAGCCTGCCATACTTATCACTCTGCCCCCTAGCTCTGCTTCTGCCCCTGGCCTGCCTCTGGCCCAGCCTACTCCCTGCCCTGATCCCTGGACCTCCCAGATCCTTCCCCACTGCCAACTTACCAGACCATGAGATCCACCAACGTATAGCCTGGATAGGATTGGGCTCTAAGTGTACCATTCTTAATTTTATTTCCAACTATTTATTATGGGATAGTTTTCAATCATCACATTTGCTGTGATCATCTGTTTTTGCTAAGAAAACAGGAAGTGTGTCGTTGCCCCCCCCAACAGGACTTTGACACTGCTGGAAAGGACGCAGAGGGGATCACAGGCTTCTCAGCCCCTCGGGAGAGCCATACTGACCCCAGGTAAGTGGACAAATCCCCTTCTTCCCCAGCAGCAGCACCATCATAGTGATGCCCTTCCCCCTCCATGCAAAGACTTACAGGGTTACCACTTACCAAAGACTTACCACTAGATTAGGATATCTTTTTTTTTTAATACTGTATTAATTTTTTTTAAGGAAAAAGCACTATCCAAAGGCCGTAATTGAACAAACAAGCATGTTTAAGTTCCATGAATTTCAGTATAGCATAACCAAGCACCAGCAAAATTCTGCCACATTCCATAAAAAACAGTATGTTCCTTGTGATAATTCCTTTGTGAAAGTCCTACTTGCACTCATACTCCAAACACAATTAATACTACTTCTACTGCTCATGAATGGTGGTATCAGAGGTCAGTCAAGTCAGGCACTGGCCAAGGGCCCCAGACATTAGAGGGCCCACCCATCTGGACCAATCCTTAAAACCCCCCCCCACCCCAGTATCAATGGCACTGGTATTGCAAGTGACCCAAGAAAGTAATGCTGTTGTTGTGCCTAATACCCCATCTACAAATGAGAGCATCCTTCAGAGGTCCCTGCAAAAACTAGCACACCCCATCTAGTCTCTGGTAGTAACTTCTCTCTTTCCTTGCCTATCTTACATGCTTTCTCTTCTTCTGATATATTTTCTGCCCTAGTCGGAATTGGTCAGCTGCTGGCTCTGCAGAGTTAAAGGTAGCAACCAGCAAGAAAATTGAAGGAGTAAAATGTAAACATTAGAAGGGGAAAAATATGCCTGAAGGCAATTAATTTAAAATATGAGTAAATATTTAAAGAAAATGTGTTTTTTTCTTCTCTCAGTCCAGCAGTGCCTGTACATAAATCAGAAAAAAAACCTAAAGCCCCTTAGACTCTTTTACTCAAATAATTCCTTAATTTATATCCACAGAGTTTTACAGCTAACCTGCATTACCTGTGACAGCCACAGGTAAATCTCAGATTGGAATTGCTGTTCCAATCTAAAATGGATCCTTTCTAATATTGCCCTCAGCTGCTTGGTTTATGAATTTTGTGGTGTGTTAGGATACTATTCAGCGATAAGAAAAGAGCAGAGATGAGATATGTTCTGAACTGCGTATATGTGCTTTCTTTCAGGTGGCTGTCGGGAGGGGGGGGGAAGGGAAGCCTTTAAACTTAAAGGAATGTTTCAGAAATCTTTCCTGAATTGATATGTGGTGTATTTCTCTTTTCTACACAAGGTGACAGCGTATATGAGATGTAAAGACAAGTTCAGTCAGGCAATTACCCCTTGTTGATAGCAGATTATTTCCTCTACTAAATTCAAAAATAACTTCATTGTGTATAAGTTACTGCCATTCTGGGATGCTGTAATTTACACTTCTGTCTTTTTTATGGCTATATTCATTTTAATCAGTAGAGGTTGGAATAGTTCTTTGTCTCTCCCCTCCCCCCAATACCTGTGTCTCCTTTGGAGTTATACACCCCTTCTATGTAACACAGAAGAGTTCATTTGTTACACACAGGAGGGGAAAGAGGGATGATGCATAGCCAAAGAATATTTTTAATGTCAGAAATCATGTCCCATGTGATTTTACTCATATAAAGAATGTAACATTCATTTTCGACAGCAGTGGCCCAAATTATTATTTTTTCAATAAGGCAATGTTTCAGCTTAGAGGGTGACTAGGCATTGTAACCAACAGCTGAGAAATAGAGTCTGTCAAACTACACATGATGTTAAATAGATCACTGTATTTCTGTCTTTAAAGAAAAAAATAGCAGCCAATGGAGGAGGCAGATTCAGACTAGGATGATGGTTTAGAAGGAGTTTAACCCATTTCCCCCATGCCGTTCTCCCAATGAAACCTACCACTTGAAGCAGATATTTGCCTCAGGGCAATAAGCTGACTTTCATCATAAAAATGAAAAGAAGGTTAAAATATTTTTAAAAATTAAAAAAACCTCTGCTGGGCCTTGATTCAGATGAAGCCCCAGCAACTGCAATTAAAAAAGAAAAAGGAAAGCAATAAACATGTTTACATCACATCTAGTTTGACCCTAAGTATACAGGAAACCTAGATCTTTAAGGTGGAAAATATGAGGACAGGGTTTCCAGTTTGTTTAAAAACACAATTTTAAAGAAAAACTACAACCCTAAGTGTACTTCCAAAACAGTAACAGCCCAATCCAATCCATCCCCCGCCCGCCGATGCAGCAGTGCCAAAATTGCAACAGGTGCCTCTTGTGGTGTTGGTGTTGGTGGGCAGTCCAGGAGGTCTCCTCTGGATAAGGGAACATTTGTTCTGTTCCCTGGGGGTAAGCTTCTGTGGCGTGGGGCGTGGGGTCTACTCAGACCTGTGCTAGCTAAATAACTGCCACAGGTCTACTTGGAACCACATTGTGGGATCTGATCTGGGAGGAGCATAGGATATTGGTGGCAATGGCACTGCCAATCTCCCCCTGCCCAGGCCTGATCTGTGCCCTCCCTGCTCCATTTTGCCCCTCCATGCCCCATTCTATCCTCCCCCATCTCTCCCACTTCTCCTGCTGACTTGCCTACTCAGGCAAATGGCAGGAGAAATGCTGGAGTGGGCAAGAAGGTGCTGGCACTGCATAACTGGTGCTCTCTGTTTTATAGCAGTCAGCACCAGCACAGGAAGAATGCCACCAGTGGCCAGTGTGCATGGAACTGGAGCCTCAGTTTCAATGAACCCTACAGGATTTACATCTGAACAGTCATTATAGAATTGGGATGCCAGCAATTCAGTGTTTTGAAATAGCCAACGCAAAGATTCTCAAACAGTTTGCCAGGGCAAGAGGGCCTCAAACATGCTGTGAAAATTTCCTCAACATATTACCCACCTTACTATGCCCTATCAGAGTGAGGAGGTCCCATTCAGCATCTATCCCAGGCAGTCACATCATCCTAAGAAAGGGAGTAAGGATTTACCAGGAAAACTTGATGCTACCCACATTGTAGCTGATGGGACTGGGAAATCCAAAAAGTAAAGCCATTATCCAGAAAGCATAGGCCAGTTCCTGAAGCCTGAAAGGCTGGGCAAAGGGGAAGGTGGAATGCTGGGAGGCAATATTAATTGGGTTGTCCAAAAGTTGCAAGGATAACACTTAGCCATTGTTCTGAGATCTGAATGAGAAAACAAGTGTGTCTTTCTGAGTGTGAGTGCAATGTATGCCTTCAATTTTAATCCACCATATTAGGATATCTCTGAAAATTTCATCCTGTCTCCTACAATGCAGTACTTAGTTTGTCACCCTGCAAGAACAATTGTGCAAAAGAACTGGCTGAATTTATCTTTTTCATAACAGGAAAAAAATATTTTCCATGGCATCAGCTAGGTCAATATACAATTACAATCTCATTGATAAAATATTAACATAAAAACTATTAAAGTAACCAGTTAAATGCATTCATAATTTAAAGCATTGGCAAACAGTTCCTGCTTTAAAAATTAAGATGCAAGGGAGTCGCCCGCATTAAAACTAATGGGTGTTATGTAGATGCCATATGTTTATTTTAGGCTTAGGATAGGATATATTTGTGGCTTTATACACATTGCAATGTGGTAAATGTTGGCATATGCTGACTTTTTAATCACTGCTACTCTGTAGCTGCTGATCTCTTTGCCCTTCCTTCATATGTGATTTATATTTACTTTCATTAGACTTGCTTAGCACATTAATCACTTTTATGTTATTTCCTATTAAACTTATTACACCAAACATATAAAGGAAGGTCAGTAATTAAATGCTAATGGCAATATTTGGTCAAAACCATGTGCAGTGTTCTTACTACAGATAGATATGCAGGCAGGCAAGAGAAGATCTCCTCCACAGGACATGAAAGAGCTGGTGTAGCATCGTAGCTTAGATCCTTGCAGCACAATCCTAACCCTTTGCCAGTACAGACAGGTTGCATGGCTTGAGCTGTATCCAACGCAGGGTAGGAGGCTGCTGGAGGGTACTTCAGGGTACGGGAATATTTTCTCCCTTGCCCTATGTAACACCCCAGTCTGTCCTATGGGGCTACTTGGATCTGCACCAACTATGTAGCTGGTGCAAATGTGAGCAGCCTATGTAGGGTTGCTTGGTCCAGGAGTGGGAGTAAGGATATATTGTGCACTGCTGTCATCAATCCCATCCCCCTCCAGGTCCGATTCTCCCCATTCTGCCCTCTCCCACCCAGAAATGCTGCAGGTGGACATGCACAGCCTTTGAGGGCTTCAAAAAGCCCTCCAGATGTGACCAGAGCACAGTTGTGGGGAATACAGAGAAGGTGTCCTCTGTATTCAGGTCCTGAAGTTGGCACATGTGGCATTTACGTGACCCACTGTTTCCATGGCTGCTGTTGCATTCTCAGAGACATCCTAGGTCCAAGATCAGCTCTCTCCTTTTCCAGAGATTATCATTGTTACCAGACTAGTTTTGTAGAGAAATAGACAGCTTCATTCTGTGAACCAAGGGAGTCATGTAGAACATCTCTGAAGCTGAAGGTTCCATTTAGCTGTCACAGCTCATTGCCAGGCATTCCACTTTCTCCTCCTCTGTGGAGATCTGTCTGACCCCTTTCAATGCCCTTCCTTTACCCTGCAGAAGTTATGGCTCTGAGTGTCATGCCCTTACCTTGCTATTGGGAGTGTGGCCTTTGAAAATGAAGGGTTCTGATCATAGCAATGCCCTTTATTTTGTATGCATTTGAGTCCTAGATCTGTAGGCTCTACCCATCACTTGCTGTTGCTTTACAACACACCAGTCTACAATTTTAATGGCTCATTTGCTTCCCTTCCTTCTTTTGGAGCAGGCTGCTTTCAGAAAAAAGAAATGTTGCTGTAGTAGGTTTATATATACAGTAGAAATAGATATAGATATCCCTGCTCTACTTGCTTTCAAAAGGTTCTCCCTATTGCTGCAAGCTGCTTGAATTATGACAGCTTGATCTGGCATGAATTCCTGAACTGCAGCAATCTGGTCTGTGAGAATTGGGAAGTGAAGTGAATGAAACCTATTTATGGGCATCATTATACCTTGTCACCTCTTGTGAAGTGTTCCTGGGAGAGGGGGAATGTACTGACTTCCCAGGAAAGTGGAACAGGAATCAGGGACAAAAAAAAAAATCTTAGCATATACAACAAGGCCAGGCAATTCTATGTGTGCATAATCACAAGTGCAAACCAAAGTTCTCCTGGGTAATGTTTCCAAAATAGCTACCATTCTATGGTTCCAACACATCTAAAACTATGTGTTAAAAAGAGGTGTTTCTCTAAGTGTGGGTCAAGACCCACTAGATAGGTTGTGACAGCAGCAGACCTCCCCAGCCCTGCGTCCGGGGGAAAGATCCGCAATAGCACCCCCACAGGCTATTGCTGCTCCCCCGTGCAAAAATCCCCCCACTCACCTGAGGTTCACAGAGCCTCATGAGACCCAGGACCACATCAGGGAAGCCTCTCTGAGGTTCCCCGACACTATGATCCCCGACGTTCCCCAACAGTTTCCGCCCTCATCGGGAGCCACAGAGAGGCTTCCATGGGATCCTGAACCAATTTCAGGCAGGTCCTCATTCATTTCAGCGTGTATTTTATTTTTAATACATTAGACTTGCTACCATGGTATGTGACAGCATTTGGAGAAATGTTAGAGAGCTGTACTTCTAACAGGCTACTATGTATATGTTTTTAACCATGATAGTCAATGGGGCTTAATCCCAGGTAAGTGTGATAGGATTGCCATAGTTGGTAACCTTCAGTCTCAAAAGACTATGGTATCACGCTCTGAATGGTGGTTCTGGAACAGCGTCTAGTGTGGCTGAAAAGGCCGATTCAGGAGTGACAATCCCTTCCACACTGGGAGCAAGTGCAGTCTGTCCCTGGCCTGTCTCCCTGGCTATGGGCCTTCCTTCTTTGCCTCTTTGCCTCAGACTGTTGGCCAAGTGTCTCTTCAAACTGGGAAAGGCCATGCTGCACAGCCTGCCTCCAAGCAGCCTCAGAGGCCAGGGTTTCCCACCTGTTGAGGTCCACTCCTAAGGCCTTCAGATCTCTCTTGCAGATGTCCTTGTATCACAGCTGTGGTCTACCTGTAGGGTGCTTTCCTTGCACAAGTTCTCCATAGAAGAGATCCTTTGGGATCCGGCCATCATCCATTCTCACGACATGACCGAGCCAATGCAGGCGTCTTTGTTTCAGTAGTGCATACATGCTAAGGATTCCAGCTCGTTCCAGGACTGTGTTGTTTGGAACTTTGTCCTGCCAGGTGATGCCGAGGATGCGTCGGAGGCAGCACATGTGGAAAGCGTTCGGTTTCCTCTCCTGTTGTGAGCGAAGAGTCCATGACTCGCTGCAGTGCAGAAGTGTACTCAAGATGCAAGCTCTGTAGACCTGGATCTTGGTATGTTCCGTCAGCTTCTTGTTGGACCAGACTCTGTGAGTCTGGAAAACGTGATAGGATTGCAGCCTTAAGGATTTTGGGGGAATTTTTTAAGAATAAATCAGCAACTACTTGGGAGGGTTAGGACGGTTATTTATTATTTTAAGTAATTTTTTAAAACTTATTGCAAATTTTTAATTTACTTAATAAATTTAATTTGCTTTTGTCGTAAGGGATGTTAAAAATTTTCCTGCTTGATGATGTCACTTCTGGCCATGCTATCACTTCCATATTAATGACATCACTTCCGGTGGGTCCCAACAAATTGTCATTCTAAAAAGTAGGTCCTGGTGCTAAAAAGTTTGAGAACCACTGTTTTAAAGCATCTACTCCATTTATACATCACTTTAGAGGGGGCTTTTTTTTGGAGCAATGTACATCCATAAATAGTTTTGCTACCTTAATTGTGAGTCTAAATAGGGGTAGCATTGCCTGGGTCAAAACTCTAAAATAGCTTCAACACACTTCAAAATTGACTAGGGTTGAAATCCCATATGCACATTACTGGAAGTAAGAACCACTGAAAACAATGGGGCTTACTTCTGAGTAGACATGCCTAGGTTTGTGCTGTAGGACATCAGGTAGGACATCACCACATGTGGCTTTTGCCATCACTGTTAACTCTATGATAGGGAAAATTGATATCTAATAAATCTCTGCCTGGTGAGTTTTAAATACACAAGAGCCACCTCTGGATTCAGATCTAGAACTTGAGATAGGCAAAAATTACTGCTAATAGTTACCATTTATATTGCACTTGTAATTACAATGTTAAGTATCTTGGCCCTTGGAAAAACCATGCAAGGCAGGTGAAAGATTATTCCACATGCAGGAAACCAAGTCAGAGAGAGACTGTGTGGTCTCAAACAAATGGATTGATTGCAGAGGTAGAGCTTGAACTTATGATGCAAGATCATCACACTAACCCCTGGATTACAGTGTCCCCTGTGTAACGTATTCTTGGGTCTGTGCACAAAGCTGATTAACAGGTCTTGCTGTCACTACAAAAGTGGAGTGCTTGGGAAACAGAAATTTGGGAGAAGATATGAATAATGGAAAAATACATATTGTTGGATTTTTTTACAATGTCTTTTTTCATGGCTTGCTGGAGTTCATATGTTTCATTTTCAGAACTAAGCCACAAGGGGAAAAGAACACTTGTACAGTTTTCCGAAAAGCTATCTGCTTGATGCATCATTCCCATTGGACAGGAGGGCCTGCTGAGTCTGAGCAGTAGGAAAGAAGCATGACAGATAAACATTCGTGCATAACCCACAGATCTGATCCATTTCCACAAGCCAGCACTAGGCACAAATGCCACTCTCTGAAACTGTTGCAACTCTCTTTGTCCTCTGTTCCTTGGTTCTTCATATGTAAACAAGCGGTTTATACAGCTAGGAAGGTGGAAAGGAGGGGAGGTCGCAGTGTGGTCTATATACTGAACTGAATTGAAGCCCCTCATCTCCCTGATTCATATATGCCTCATCTCTATGACTGAATCACACCCTGGGTCAGGACTTTCTACATTAGCATATGGAGGGCCAGAATCTGTATGCGCTACAATTATATTGATTCCAGCCTGTAAAAAAATTTTTTTTTTAAGTTTGCATTCCATTAATTTTTGAACATTATTAACACTATTTATATATTGCTTTTAAACAAAAAAGTTCACAAAGCAGTTTACAGAGAAAAAACAAATACCTAATGGCTCCCTGTCCCAAAAGAGCTCACAATCTTAAAAAAATACAAAAGAACACCAGCAGACAGCCACTAGAAAAGACACTGCTGGGGTGAGGCGGGTCCAGTGGTGTAGCTAATGATCGTGTAGCCTGGTGCCAAGCTCAAAATGTTGCCCCGGAAGTTATGTCACAACTGGAAGTGACATCATGCCCAAGCTTTTTAAAAAGTGAAAATTGGGAGAAAACCACTCCTCCCCCCCAGCAGCTCACCACCTACTTGCTCTGCTGCCTCCCCCCAGTCAGTGGCATAGCTAAGCCATCTATCTGCTACCCGGACTCAAAAAAGATGTAGAGCCCCTGCATGATAAAATCAAATTTAATAAAGTAAATAAATAAAAAGTTATTAATTCCATGCAGTATCATAATAACATCACATTGGCACTCAGAACAATCAGTCTCATAGGTCAGTTTGGAGTTAAGCAAATCCACTTTTTGTTCCACAAGACATTGTGTTTTCTGGTTAATTGGCCATAACTTTTGATAGAATAAAGATATTCCAATGAAGTTTATTTCTTTACATTCTGCATTAAATTACCTTTCCAATGATATATGACATGATGGTATTATTCATACATACCAAGATTTTCACAATTTTGGTCACTAGTGTCAAGCTCAGCTTGTTGCCCCCCCTAAAGCTTGATGCCCTGTCCATCTGCTACCCCCTGCACCCCCTTAGCTACGCCACTGGGCGGGTCAGTTACTCTGCCCCTGCTAAAAAGAGGAGCACCCACTTGAAAACTTGCCTCTTACCCAGTTAGCAGGGGTTATGCAGTGTTCATGTCTCCTATTTGCAGTACTCCTTTTTGGATTGGAAGAAACCAAAGGAGGTAAAATAACCTCCCTCACTTGCTCTCTCTCGTTTCTGGATAGTTCTTTTAGACCTGAACTGCTTCCAGATAGGAACTCATGCTTGCTCATGCTGTCAACATGGTTGGCCAGTGTGTCCGTGTCCTGATTGTGTGTGCTATGTGCACATGAGAACGCATGTAATGCGCTGATGCCGAACCTGTGAACAAGGCTGCTACAACTGGGCAAGCAGTATCAGCATTGCTGTGTATGTGCACAGGTCTGATGGTTAGTCATAAGTCCAGAGTGCTCAGAGGGCCAAACTGGAGGCTTTCCTGGGCTGAGTCTGGCCTGTGGACCTTGGGTTGCTCACTTTGGGCAAATATGATCATTATGCTCCCAAAATATCTCCACAAATTGTTCTTCTTAATGCAATAAATGCATGGTCATGAAGTCTGCAATGGAGAGATGTTGATGGGATAGGCCTGTCCTCCTAGTTAGCAGACACAGGGCGCAATTCTAACCCCTTATGTCTGAGGTATTCAATCCGTGTGTCCCGCCTCCCTAGTGAGGCATGGCTATCCTCCAGGGGCATCGCCAAGCATCTCAGGGAGAGAGTTGGCCGCATCTGCTCCTGACTTGCTGCTTTTCCAAGGCTGAGAACGAGGTGGGTGGGGCAGCATGAGGTGGGAGAGAAGGCTGGCTGGCCAGCTCAGAGGTGCTGCATCTCATCAGCACAGGACTCGATCCTGGCAGGCTTCAAACTGGGAAGGAAGCCTGACCTAGAGAGAGCAGCAAAGTGCTTTCCTATGCTTGGGAAAGAGGGAACCCAGCATGCTCTTGGGGGGTGGTGTCCAAATGTCCAGCCTGCATCCCTCTGTCTTGCCTGGGAGGAATAGGGGTGGCATCTGAATGTTGGGGTGTATGTGTGTGAGCAGCCCCCATCTACTTTGGTGGTGAGTTGTCATCTTGCTGGGTGTGGCTGCAATCCTATCCACATTTTCCTGGGAGTAAGCCCCATTGACTCAAATGGGACTGACTTCTGAGTAGACCTACATAGGCTTGGGGTCTGTGTCAGCTTAACCAAGGATCCTCACCTTTCTCTTTTTCCTCCCCCTCCAAAAAAAGAAAAAAAAAGCCACTCTTGATGGTTTTCTCTCCAAAAATTGATTAAAAAATAAAAACACCCATTCCTTTTCAACCACCCCCCTTTTTCCTCGTGCCTCCTTTTGGGGGGGGGGTTACTTCCCATGTTAGCTGCTATTTTAAGGCAAAAGGCACAATCCTAGCTAGGTCTACTCAGAAGTAAGTTCTATTGTGTTCAGTGGTACCTACTCCCATGAAAGTGAGGTTAGGATTGCAGCCAAACAGTCTCTGCGTCTCAGTCTGCATCAGTTCACAATTAGCAGATACACACAAAACAAAGTCTTTCCCCTTCCCCAGCAAATTCATCACTTCTTTCCCCTCCCTTTCCAAACCCCTCCAGGTGTGCTGCTAACAAACTCAGGGCACAATCCTAAACAGGTCTACTCAGAAGTAAGTCCTATTTTGTTCAATGGGGCTTACTCTCAGGTAAGTGTGGTTAAGATTACCGCCTCAGAGTGCTGGCAGCTGTTTTTTTTTGTTTGTTTGTTTTGTTTCTAGTGTATAATTATAACAACTTCACCCCCATTTTGGGGGTAACTGAGGTGAGGTGTTGTAATGGGGAGCTATGGCCAATGGCTACAAGGATCAGGGGAGGCGCCAGCCGGAAAAGTTCGAGAACCACTGCTTTATGTCAGTGCTTTCCAGCACTGACATAAGGGCAATGCAGCTCTGAGGTTAGGGAACAAACATTCCCTTACTTTGAGGAGGCCTCCGTGAGTGACACCCAACTGCATAATGCAACACATGTCCCATTAGCACCGCTATGCCAGTACTGGAAAGCACTGACATAAGGGGTTAGGATTGCACCCACAGACATACACAGTGGGTTCACCAGTCTTTCTCTCTTCAATCCTCCTTCTTCTTTGCCCTTTTTAAAATTTCCCCCTTGTTTTCTGTCTTTCTTTTTCCAGTTTTCCTTTCCCCTTCATACTTTTCTGTCTCATTGTTTTTAGTTCCCCAATTCTTAACTCTTAACCTGTCCACATTCTCCACTCCCTCAAGCTCCCTGTCCCCATCTCCAATCTTTCTTTGATTATTTCGATCTTTCCAAGACAACCATGCCCCTCAGTTAAAGTAGTTTTATGGTCTGCTAGGGCTTGGTGGGCAACTTTTCTCTTCTTCCCTCCTCAATTTTTTCAGCTTCTTTCCACATTGTTCTGGGATGAAGGTGGCAGTAAAATATTAATTACCTGAGGGTAAGCCCCATTGAACACAGTAGGACTTACTTCTGAGAAAACACATCTAAGATTGTGCTATAAGTCCCGCTGGACTCCATGAGCTTACTTCAGGGTAAACGTGCCTTGGATCAAGTTCAACTGCAAGGGCTTAATTTGAGCTCTGTGTGCATGTGCGTGCATGCACTGCCCTCTTTTCAGCTTACTGTACTTCCTAGGAGTTAAGCTCATGGGATCCTATGGAGTTTTCTTCAGACTAATCATGCCCAATCACATTGTAAGGCTGCAGCACTCACTTACTGTGTTTCCATTCTTGGCTCTGGTCTGCTCCAATTCCCCCCTTTTCCTCCCCTCTCTGGACATCAAATAGATAATGCCCTTCATTATAAAAATACAGTAAACATCTCTCTCTTGCCTGGTCCTGACCAATTCTTGGCCAACAATGACTGTGCTAAGCTGTTTTTTCTCTCTAGGATACACCTATCTATATCATGAACTCCTACATTCTTTAAGCAGAATGGGGTTTACAGTTTTTCTGCCCCCTTAGAGATTGTTGTTTTGTGTTTGAGAAAGCTTCGAAACTCTCCATACCTCCAAGGAATAATCTGTATTCAGGTGGCTCCCTGTTGTCTGTGGATGATCCTTTTTTGATTTCAGACCTAGAAGCACCAAAGCTAGAGTTCAGCATTACTGGAATGGGTATCCCCCCTTGTCCACCGAACACTCACAAAGCAGTCTTCATAGCAAGCAAAATGAAAAGATGGTTCCCTGACCCAAAGGGGCTCACAAGAGAGACCAGCAAACAACCACTGGAAAGATGTGTGCTGGGGCATACATACAAGAGAACCACCTTTTCAAAGGCACTTCTGAGCCCTATTAGAGGCAATTTCAGGAGTATTCCCCAAATTACAGGAGCATTGCCCAGCATTACCCTAGAAGGAGCATTACCCAACTGCTCAGCTGTCCTTGATTTGGCAGGTGCATGCAATTCCACATATCTATTTCCCATAACTACCACCCCACAGTTGCTTTAGCCTTCAAAACCACCATGCCATATGAGAGTCAAGCATGTCATAAAAGCAATGTGTACCATGATGGAGCATGTGCTGCAAAGCTGTTTATCCTGTTGCTTTGCCCTGGGATTCTGTTCTCATTAAAAGAATGGTCTTCCCCTCTGCCAAGCTGTGGATTGCAAAAGAAGGTTGTTAAGCTTGTTTATGTAATAAAAGCATTGCTCTGAGTACTTTATGAATCTACTTAACAGTGGCAATAAAATATGTGTTTTATTTTTAAAGAAAGAAATAAAGAAAAAGAAAGCGATGGTGCTGAAAAATATTTCTTGTAATCAGCAAGGCCCAACATCCGCAGCACACTGGTTGAAAATCACTGTGCCCAAAAAAAGTGCCTTTTTTGTTAGTTGCCCACCTAAAAGTCAAAGGGCAGGGAGCTGCTTCCAGATGAGATCTTCATTTCTCATTCTCCACATCCATTTTAAGCCATTTCTTCCCAATGTTGCATATATGCAACAGGGATCAAATGTGTACACCTGTGGGCTGGACAGAAATGGGTTAAAGTGGGTTTCTAGTAAAACTAGTTACTGTTCAGAAATTTAGATACTACAGTTCTTTAAAAAAAAATGCACAGGATGTGGTTATTATTTTACAGAGCTCCCAGCACTACTCTTAATTGCTATGTTCTTTTAAATTGCCAGTTTCCTTTTCTACAGGAAGTTGGGAGGTTTATTTCCTGTTGCAGGCCTTGTTCTACTGCAGGAGGCAATGAAATTATCCAAATCTACCTACAGCACTGTATAGGTAAGTGCTATCTATCAAGCTTCTTGCTGTCCAGGGATGAGTTCTTGCCCAGGAGTTGTAAAACTAGAATGTTTGTGGGAGCTCCCTTTCCCCACGTTTGACTTAAAACAAAAGCAGACTGAATATAATATTTCATTTTTTATCAAGCAGAAATAAAAGATGATGATATCTTTCTCTGAAGGGACACTGGTTTGGAACTTCACTTGGATGGACCTCTGAAGTATTGGATGCCCTCTGCTGTGAAAGCTGCTACACTTGGCATATCTCCCATGATGACGAAGGCATATGTGAGGTCCTTCCAATTTAAACTCAAAAATGTTAAGTGCGCTGTTCACCTAGCCAAGAAAGAAGTATGGGTTTCTCTTATGTGCAGCCTAACTACATGCCTGCTTATTTTATGGTAAGTCCCACTGAGTTCAATAGGCCTTCCAAGTAGGTATCCATAAACTTTAACTTTTCAACTGCATAACAATGAAAGAAAATTCATCTATTTGGTACATCTGGCAGTCCATGCTGACAATATTTCTGGGAAATTTTTTGTAAGTTTCTACATTGCAACATTCCAGTATCAGCTGAGTATCATAACCAGAGGTGTTTGAAAATGATGTTATTTATTTTACTAAGAAGTAAGCCAGTTGGATTCAATAAGGCTTAGGTTGTAATCCTATCTTATTCATCAGAAACAAACACCTCTAATCATAACCTCATAGTGCGATCCTATGCATGTCTACTCAAAAGCAATTTCCACTGTTCAGTGGGGCTTATTCTCAAGCAAGTGTGTATTGCATTGCAACCTAAATATTTTACTTGAATGTGTCACAGCCCAATCCTAACCTGCCATGGAGCAGGCAGGCTGCTGTGCCTGAGCTGCATCCAAGGCAGGATTGGGGCTGAAAGTGGCTCAGCCCAGGGCAAGGGGAAAGCGGCAGCAGCCCCAATGGGCTACTCAGATCTGCGCCACCTCCAGAGGTAGCTCAAATCCGAGCAGCCCAGGAACGGGGTTAGGATTTGGCATCTGCCAGATCGTGGCTCCACCTCCCACTCCCCACCCATCTGCCTCCTCCCCACCCTCCCTATGCCCCCCAGACCTCTGCGTTGGTCAAGCTCGGCTGATGCAACCTTACTGTGCCAGGCCTGGATTCAGCATGGGGAGGCCAGAGAAACTCTTTGCTGTGGCCTCTCTGACTCTCAAGTCAACACAAATGCATCTTATGGCAGTTTATGATACCCATGGGTTAGCACAAGTGACTTGCGCCGGCTTAACCTGGGGTTTAGGATTGCGCCCTTAGTTTCCATATGCTGACAAATTATTCATGGGAAGTGTCACAACTGGAGATATAAATGATATGTGACACTATCAAGATAGTCAGCATGATTGGGATCCAGATCAAAGCCCTGACATTGTTCATTAAAAAAATAAAAATAAAAAACCCAAGTTTCTAGCCCACTTGACATCAGAGAAAAAAGCTTGGCAGTACTAGCTGTTGTGGGACTTCTTCAATTGGCACAAATATCAGCCCACGGTCCGGGTTCAAGTCAGCTTGTCCTGAGGGGCTTATTTCCTCTGCATCATCCTTTTTTTCCCTGAGTTCCACAGAGTTTGCCAGCCTCTCGCAAAACACCAAATGTATATAAACGGTGTGAAGCAGGCAAATTAATCAAATTCACCCAGTGTGCATAATTTGTTCCAGCTGCAGAATTCAGGTTTTGTGGTTACAGCAACTACTTCCAAGATAAAGACTATCCTGAGGGCATCGGTATCAATAGCTTCAGTGGCAGGAGGCAGAGATAGGAAGTAGCAGGTTTCAAGGGCAGAAAAAAGAAAGAGCTGTCTATGCCAGCCTGGTGACTAGGAGTGTCAGATCCTATGCTAAAGAAGCCTCCTGTGACTTTAATTGAGCTGTGTCTGAGAGACGTTTGGCAAATGCATCTTTTCCAACACTGTGAAAGGAGAAGCTGTACCAGCAGAACTTCTCTTTGCCATTCAGGCTCTTGGTAACACAGGAAGCCTTTTCGGGTCAGGGACTGGCAAAATTACACACAGCATAGTTGTCCCTGGAGCAGAAGGGAATGTGAAAGAAGGCTCTAAAGTGAGGCAATAAAAGAGGTACAGGGACTCTGAAGTAAATATGAGATATTTTTTAGCAGGGTTTTACAAGCGAGTCTGCTTTCTACATATGTGTGTTGGTTTTTCTAACTTCCTTTTCCCTTGCTGTTAAACTTGTTTAGTAACTACCTTCTCCTCCTCCTCCTCCTCCTCCCCCCCCCCCCCGGTTGCCAGTTTTCACCTACAGCAGGATCTCAGGCATCCAACTCTGACAACTTGTGCCAGAGATATGACAAATGCATTGTGACATTTCCAGTGCAAACCACATTATTGTCCTCTGAGTACTAATTTTACCAGCAGAAGAAAAGGCAGTGCTGCTGCAGAATAGCTAAACAAAATCATTATGCCACATTACTGGCTTGCATCAAGGGTTTCGGCAGCATCGTTTGTAACCATCCAAGGCTGCTATCTTTATCAGAACAATTTCTCTGCTGTGTGATCTGTGACACCAGACAACAAACATTCCATGTGCGGCCGCCGCACCAATAACAGTTCAAAATCAATGTGGGTGTTAATGACATTGTGAGTAGAAAAATACAGGGGCTGCAATCCAAATCCCACAACAGCCTTCCTACACTTAACACCAGCTCCATAAATGGCATTTTCTTGGACTCTGTCCAAGGAGCTTGCAAGATGAACTTTCCTTGACTTTGTGATACGCTCCCATCCAGGCCCTGTGAATCCCTCCGATACAGCCCGATATGTGTATTTTTCTGCGGAAGTGTCAGCCAATGTGCTCTGCCTGAACTAAAGAGGACAATTGCTTAACACTTTGTCTGACAGTTAGCGAGGGTTGTATCAACACACCAGTGTGCCTCTTTTATAATTTAGTTTGAATAGATTTTTGACCCATGAATCAATGAGTCCTTTAGAGGCTGAGTCATATTTGCTTCCTGAAAGGCGGTACAATAGCAACAAGGTCACAGTTTACTGTCAATTTTGAAATAAAAAAACTTACACTTGGGGCAGTTAACATATTTTGACAAGGTGACCCACAATTATCCATTAGCGTTGTATTTGTCTAAGCCCCTCCGCATTGAGATGCAAGCACTATGAAATAGTTCATTGATGTCCCACTTGGGGGTGGGGAATAAGGCAAGTGGGACTTTTCCAAGGTCTTTCACAGTCAGAATACATCTAGCTATTGCTGTATTGATTAAACATTTGGATAGTTAATCAACATGGCTAAGCCCTTTTAACCTGCCATGTGCTGTATTCAAAAAGAAAAGTCTATTAAAAGGAGCCATGAAGATACACTTTTTATTTCTAATTTAGCCCAGAAAAATATATCTGTGCAGACAGTAAGATCATAAAAAAAGGTATTGGGTTAAACAGATCGCTGAGGTGAATACAGTACTGTCATTATGTAGTCCCATTGATTTTATTTTATTTTTTTTATCCACAGTTAACTTTTACCTAGATATTACACAACATTTTTACATCATTCACTTTGTGTGCATTTTTGAACAATAACTTCATATGAATAGAATAGTAGGAGCCTGAATAAAAAAATCTGCTCGCTGGTCCATCTCAGATGCTCTCAAAGCCCCCATGTGGAGCATTGCTGTGGCTTCTTGTTGGCATCCTTCAGTCTTGGAAGACTATGGTGTCACGCTCTGAATGGTGGTTCTGGAACAGAGTGTCCTCTCCAGTGCGTGAAGCCTGGGTGAAGTAGGTATGGAGGATACGCTGTTACCCATGCAGCAAATCCCCCCTCTCCATGTCGCTGAAATGGTCCAATGGAATGGCAGAGGCCAATACGATTGGTTCCAGCGGCGTCGCAGGAGTTGCCAGAATGTGACTGAGTTCAGCCATGAACTGCCTCAGGGACTCCGGCTCCGGATTTTTCCTCGAGGTTGACTCCTGAAGCCTCTTCCATAACTGGATGTAGCCACAAGGCAGTGGAGGTTTGGGATCAGAGTTTTCCTTCCTTCTCTCAGATGAGCTGCCTTCCCAGGCTGACGAGTCCCATCTACCCGGTGGCTGTTTAGTCGCCTCTTACGACAAGTACAGCCAAACTGAGGGCCTATTCTTATCCCCAGCCCCCAGGGGAATAAGCTACAGCCACAAGAATTTGTGGTCCATTTTGAAGAATGTGGAAGTGTACTGTTCTTCTGCCAAATTCATCTTGTGCAAATCACTGTTGAGAAACTTGTTCTTGTCAGACCAGAGGGTTCACTCTTTCACATTTTCTTCTTCTTCAGTGTCCCTTGGGATGCTTGAGCCCTCTTCATATATTCCCTCTGTGGGCAGAGGTGGCAGCAGCCCACCTCTTCCTCCAGAAAGGGGGGGGGGAACTGCTGCCACTGCCACCTTCCTCCTTGCCTGCTTGGCTGCTTAGAAAAGCAGCTGGGTGAGCAAGGAGAGGTGGAGCATGGTGTTCTATGTCTTCTACTCCACTTTATCTTCAGTTCTGCACTGCCTCTCACCTTTGCACTGTCCTATTTGAAATAATTTATAGCCCAATCCTAACCAACTTTCCAGCACCAATGCAGCCATGCCAACAGGGCATAGGCTGCATTCTGTGATAGGGCGGCAGTCACAGAGGCATCCTCAAGATAAGAGAATGTTTGTCCCCATGTCTTGAGGCTGCATTGTGGTTGCATCAGCACTGGAAAGGTGGTTAGTTTTGGAAAGTTTTAGTTGACACCAGGGCTTGGTTAATTGCTTTGGAGGTGGGCTCTGGACTGCCATGATCCACCTCAGCTTACCTTGCCCACCTCTCCTCCCTGTCTGCTTTCCTAAGAGCTGGATGATCAAGAAGGAGGGATAGAAAGGAGGGAAAGTGGGATAGAAATGTTGGCAAATATGTCCCTGAACTTCTAAAGATAAATAGCTTGTTGGCATTGCACACTTATGGTACACAACAGCAGAGAAGATATGGTAACAAAAAAGTAAAAACCAGAAATACATCATAAGAACATAAGAACATAAGAACAGCCCCACTGGATCAGGCCATAGGCCCATCTAGTCCAGCTTCCTGTATCTCACAGCGGCCCACCAAATGCCCCAGGGAGCACACCAGATAACAAGAGACCTCGTCCTGGTGCTCTCCCCTACATCTGGCATTCTGACTTAACCCATTCCTAAAATCAGGAGGTTGCGCATACACATCATGGCTTGTACCCCATAATGGATTTTTCCTCCAGAAACTCGTCCAATCCCCTTTTAAAGGCGTCTAGGCTAGACGCCAGCACCACATCCTGTGGCAAGGAGTTCCACAGACCGACCACGCGCTGAGTAAAGAAATATTTTCTTTTGTCTGTCCTAACCCGCCCAACACTCAATTTTAGTGGATGTCCCCTGGTTCTGGTATTATGTGAGAGTGTAAAGAGCATCTCCCTATCCACTCTGTCCATCCCCTGCATAATTTTGTATGTCTCAATCATGTCCCCCCTCAAGCGTCTCTTTTCTAGGCTGAAGAGGCCCAAACGCCGTAGCCTTTCCTCATAAGGAAGGTGCCCCAGCCCCGTAATCATCTTAGTCGCTCTCTTTTGCACCTTTTCCATTTCCACTATGTCTTTTTTGAGATGCGGCGACCAGAACTGGACACAATACTCCAGGTGTGGCCTTACCATCGATTTGTACAACGGCATTATAATATTAGCCGTTTTGTTCTCAATACCCTTCCTTCATCAATACCCTTCCTTACATCATTACTAGTTCTGACTAGAGGCACAATCCTATTCTTCCGTTAGGCCTACCAGTGTCACAAAGGTGCCATAAAGCACATTCTTGACTACTTGTGAGTCAACTAGGCTGGTGCCGGATCCAGCGCTGGACCTTGTAAGTTTGCACCGCCCTGAGTAGGCCAGAGCAGCGGGGGGAAGAGGCCTTACACAGCTGCTTGGATTTGTGCCAGCGATTTCGCTGGTGCAGATCTGAGTAGCCCCATGGGGTGGCTGGGGCGTTAGGAGGTAAGGAGAAAAATATCCCCTTACCCTGTCCTCCAGCCAGCTCCTACCCTGTGCTGGATACAGCACAGGAACTTGACCTGCCTGCACCAGCACAGGTTAGGATTGTAGTAAAAACTAGAAAACACCATATCTGCAGGGAGAATTAGTTCTGACTAAGAAAAACCCAGTTTTCACTACCTTGAAAATTTTTAGTGCTTGTCATTTTTCCTAGTCAGAACACTTGTCCCGAGCACACAGTGTAGTTAGTTCTGACTAGGTGAGACTAGATAGCTTTAATGCTGCTAAGAGCTTCTAATTTTGACTAGTTAGAACTAGTTAGCCCCATTGATCTTCTCGGATCTATGCCAGCTCTATAGCTGGCCTAAATCTGAGGCTGCAATTCTATCCTCACTTACCTGGGAGTAAGCCCTATTGACTATAATGGGGCTTACTTCTGAGTAGATATGGATAGGATTGGGCTTTAATCTGGCAGAACAAGCCAAACCGAGGGAAACTGGACTCAGTGTGTGCATTTGCTGCCAAGATCCACTCCCTCCAGCCTGGTCCCTACTTTCTGCCCTCTCCTCAATCTACCCAGTAATTTCCCTTGCCCCACCTTGCCCCCCCCATGCTGACATACCAGCATCAGCCCAGTCTAACAGCTGTGGCAGTTGATCTCTGAAGCTGCCACAGTTGCAGCTTGGAATGGTCCGCTGACAGCACAATATGTAGTGTGTCACAGAGCTATTTACAACAGTGGGTCTCTGTCCTTTTGTATTTATCTGGGATATTTTTTAATTCCATTTTTATACATTTTTAAATGTTTAAATCCTTAAAGTGTAACTCACTCTAGAATGAACTAGATTTTTAAGTAAAAAGTGGCAGGGGAAGAAAACACTCTATGAAGGAATTTTAAATTGATTTTTTTTTTGCCAGAACTCTATCACAATGCCTTGTGACCCTTATCACTTGCCTATGAATTCGAAGGTGTATCTGATTTGTCACTGTTGGAAACAGAATATTGGACTTTGATGTGCCAGTGTTCATCATCATTAAGGCCTTTTCTTTGTTCATCTCTGCCCCCATTCAAAATCCACCAGCAATGCCACAGTTATGGAGAATACAATCTTATAGCTGAATGTAGGCAACTTGTTCAAAATCATTTTCCAGACAGCCTGGTTCACAATTCATTGGTGGGTTGCGGGCCCATGCAACATGGATTGCAAGCAGGGTCCTTCTGTCGGCCTTTGCATTTGAATGGCTCCAAATCGGAGTCATTCCTGAAGCATTGGGCAGCCCTGGAAGCTGTTCTCTGCAGGCCTCAGAATGGCCCATAGAAGCCTCCAAAATCCACTTCCTGCTTTTGATGACAACTTCCAGTTTGTGGCTTTCGGAGGTTTCTGGGGGAGGCTCCCAAGGCCTGTGGAGAACAATAGACAGCCTGGAATGACCAAGAAGCTGCCTCCCTGGCACTACCACTAGCATCACAACCTACTGCGGAGGATAAGCTGGGTCGCAGTGCTGTTAAGATTTGAAACTGCTGGTCCAGACAGTAAGTGTGTTTGCCCTCAGCAGCAGAGGCACCGCAGATGCTCACCCATAAGTCGACCCCACCGATAAGTCGAGGGCAGGTTTTGAGCCAACAATCATGGAATTTTCTATGACCCTCAGATAAGTCAGGGGTTGAACTTAGGGGGTGTCTGACTATAGTTTTGTCTGATTTTACCCAAGGCCAGATCCTGAAAAATTACCTACCACTAATTGTTACCTAAGAACTGTAGTCTCTAATTTATTAAAAACACAGTAAAATATCATAAGATACATTTTTATTTTTTTTTTAATTCTGGTCTTCACCACCTGTTTGTAAACACTACCAGAGTAAGTGCACTGTAAACAACATACCAGTAAAACAGTGGTTCCCAACCTGGTATTCATGTACTCCCAGGGACACTCAACAGGACCTGTAGGGGTACTTGAAAATGAATGGAATAAGGCAGAAAAAGGCAGGCTGTGCTCCAGAATGCCTTGCAAGACAGGAATGCCTTGCAAGGACCAGCAAGGCAGGAAGGGAGGTAGCTAGTTGGCTGTGAAAGCCCCACCAATAGCTAGTTTTTGGTCATCAATTCATTCATGAACCAGTGATTGGAAACCAGCACAGTAAAAAAGCTGAAACATAATATGGAAAGTGATCAATCACCCAGAATTTCTCAGCACACTTCTGGTGCAAAACAGTGCACAGTCTTCTGTTCTTCAAACAGATAAAAAGAGAAAACACTGTGATAAATACATGAAGTCTGGGTATTCATAGAGAGGAGACGAGGGCTTGTATTATTACAAACGTTTAGCTTATATGAAGGGTACAATTTATGGAAATGGGCTGCAAGTGAAAAAGGTTGGGAACCACTGCAGGAGATCCATGAATAAAATCCACCTTTAAGGTGGACATGAGGAGAACCATGAATCAAAGACACCTTTAAGGTGTCTGGTGTGTTAAGCCAGAAGCTCTACATACAACATACAACTTATAACACATAACTGAGAGTGTGCAATTCAATTCACAGCAGAGAGATGAGATATTTGCAAGCCTTTTTACTCAGAAGTTGACCCACTGCTTTCCATGGGTGTTATTCTTAAGTAATGGTGCACTGAATTGTAGCCTGGGAAGGAGGGTCCCATCCTGGTGTTTCCAAAAACAGACCTGCTTTGCAAGCATTTGCCAAGCAGAACCAGAACCAGGCTGCAGCAGAAGGAAGGAGAATAAAAGGTTAACTTTGGCTGGAATGTCCCAGGAAAGTAACTATAGCAACTAATGAGGTGCCTGCCTGAAACTTTTCAGAGTAGAAAGGCTCTGCCCTCTGATTGACCCGGAGATAAGACGAAGTGATAACTGGAGCTTGATTACTTGGCAAAAAATTCATGTACTATACACTGTGAGTATCTAAGGTAAATAGTTTCAGCATTCCACCTCATTGTAGTTGATGAGCTAATGGTCCAATCCTATCCTCACACTCCACCACTCTATTGCATGGGCCACTATCACACAAGCTGCTCGGTCCAAGGAGCACTGCCAACAGAGTAGCAACTGCAGGCTGGCTGGTGACAAAGATAGGTTGACGGTGGGTGGATCAGGAAGGTGATCAGGCCAGGCCGGGGACAGATCTGGGATGGGTAGTCCTGGCAGCAGCCACATCAACAAGATCTGTAGTCTCCATCTGAGAGATTTCACCTGCCTAACAAATTTACTCCAGAAAAATAGCTGGCATAGTAGGTCAATTGGGAATCGGGGAGCAGCAGAGGAGGTTAAGAAAAAAAATTATTTACTTCTCCCTGCCACCCTGGTTCCCAAGCAGTTCATGGGATGCAGTGGAGTCTGCATCAGCATCCTTACATCACCCAGGCTGGCTGAGGATTGGACCCTAATACCTTAAAAGTGAGGAAGCTAAGTCACAAAACCTATAACCTGTTGACACTCCTAGACAGGATCTTATTTATTTATTCCTATACTGAAAAATGTACTCTATGGCTGGTACTCAAGCCATTTGTCTAGGGAGGTAATGTCTAAACTTAACTTTTATTAGCTGCAAGAACAGAGAGCAACACAATAATGTTCCTGAACATTTGAAAATCTTTTGCTTTATTGCTTTTAACACATCTTTAATATTTTACCTTCGTCTTACCAGAGTCAGAAGTCTTGAGATGTCGGTGCTCTTTTTGCACAGTTTCAGAGTTCAATGCACAGGCACAATTCTGAGGGGAGATTTCACACATTTATGGAAAATAAGGCATTTTTGCAGTAAAGTTGTAAAGTGTGAAAGAATTCTTGTTTTATCTGCCTTACTTATCCTGTTTATGAGTTATTTTGCCTGGAAGTAAATTGACAAGTTGTCAATGAACAATAGACAGAGCTTCAGCTAGGCTTTTCACAGGTCTGAATGCCTTTGGGCAAAAGGGCTAAATCTGTAGCTTGCAATCTAGCATATGGAGCACTGAAAAAAGTGGCAATGGGGTGAGAGACATTTACTGAGAAATTTCTGTAGCTGCTGATCTCTAGCAATCCATTTGGCCTGGGGTTTGTGAATTCATGTTAAAAATGCTCCTGCCTCCTTGAATTCTGGGAGAGGGTTTCCAGCTTACATATAATGACCCAATTTTATTTATACCTGCCACACTGCTGGTTTGCTCCTCAACCTAAATTTTTAATAATAAAGCTCCATTTTTTTTTTTAAAAAGGTAGCATACTACTGGTGTACATTTTTGTTCCTTGCCTCCATATCAGCTCTATAATTACCCTAATTAGCACACTATTGATATATTTCTCTCTGCCCTCATTATTAGTACACCCTCTTGAGGTGTCAAGCATCTTGTACACTTTCCAGAGTCATTAAGTGAATTTCATAGGCAAGTTAACATAGTGCTCAGGTCTCCTTTGACGTGATGTCTTATTCCAATGCAGAAGGGTGAACAAGGTGAAACCAAAAGATTTGTGGGTATCGAGATCCTTAGAAACAACATGGTTTAGATGAGAATGCTTTAAGCAAGAAGCACAAAGACAAAGAATGTTTGAAATGAGGAATACAAACAGAATATTGTTCCAAGGGATAGAGACTATGAGCTGTAACTTGGTAATTTATTCATGGGGGGAAAGATATATTTTTAGATATTTATGTACTGATGAATTTTTGCTCTTCATTAAAAGGGTAACTGGTCAAGAGCAAAGTCATTCTGCGTTATATATTTTGCTACTCTATGTGTATAAGCACACACATAAAATAGCTTTGCAGTTTGCTGCTAGAATTGTCAAGAACCATTTGTGCATTTTAGAGCATTCCAGTGTGTGCTAACACAAATTCTACTAAGAGTGACAATAAATAACCGATGAAAAGGGCACTAGATTAGGTTGAATACCACAATTAATTAAGATACAGCTGTGCAATTATTTCTTGATGCTTTGCCTTACATCAGAAAAAAATAATTTAAGTAGCCCGTTTCAGTCACTATCACAGCAAAAGGAAATCCAACTCAAAAAGTTAGGGCATAAAAATAAAAAGTACAGGGCATTATATCAGTATTGAGGAATCCTGAAGGAATCAGTCCCAGTCACAACTAGCTTAAGTTCTTTTAATTTTGGTGGTGTAATGGAAATGCAGAAGATTCCCCCCAAGGAGACAGTGTTTGGTGTCAGCAGTGACCTCTTGTGTTGACAGGTTTGGCAAGTATAGACTTAAAACCAGAACTTTGGCTTGCAATGGGTGTGGCTTACAGCTGTAACCTAGTAGCATAAATAAGGACTTTGGAGATAGGTAAAAGAATCATTGGGGGCGGGGAGAGTATGGGGCTGCCATTGTGTAGGCACTGGAGACTGTTCTGTGACTTCTGAGCTACAAGACAGTGGAGAACCAAGGTGTCGCTGCTGCAGCCGGAGAACCTGCTGGAGTAGGGGATAGGAAGGAGGACTGCTGCAGCTTGTGCAGGTGAGCTACCTGCCGATTGCCTTCACAAAAGTGATGGGGTTCACCAGGCTTTACACATAACTGACTATTTTTGGATAAGGGAAGCTAATTAGCCTAAAGTGGCATAAGGTTTCTAAGGCCCAAATCCTAACCAACTTCCCAGCACTGTGCCAATGGGTCGTGTGCTTCATCCTGCAGTTGGGTGGTACTCACAGAGCCCTCCTCAAAGTAAGGGAATGTGTGTTCCCTTCCCTCCCCTTGGAGTTGCATTGCCTTTATGCCGGTGCTGGAAAGTGGGTTAGGATTGCGCCCTGAAAAAGGAACTGATGGATTTTAAGCATGACTCACACAGCACAAGCCTATGCATCTGTATTCAGAAGTAAGTCTCATTCAGTGGGGCTTATTCCCAGGAACGTGCGTCTAGATTTGGATACCCCTAAAATTACATCTCTTGCTAATTTTCTATAATTGCAAATATGAGCTTGGGAAGAACAAGAGGGTTTAAAAACTCAAGGCTGTGATTTAGAGTTCATGTTATTCCTCTTATATGAATCCCACAAGACACTTTCAAATGCTGCTCCTTTACTTTTCTGATATAGATGCTTCTGAGTACAACAGAAGAACACAACAGTAACCTATTGGCAGGGGGAGAAAAAATTTTTAGATAAATTATTTCCTGCTGGAAATATACCATGCATTTACAGATAGAAAAGCACACAGTCAGAAAAGCAGCAATAATCTCTTTAAATGGGAAATAGCCATTATTATGAAACACTGTGGTAATGTAATCGCAAGGAACACTTGAGTCTCTCTCTCTTTTCCTATAGTATTTGACAACTTCTCAAATATAACAGAAAGACCTGCCTTGTTACAGTTGTTTTCTTATGCCTTAGCTAAGTTTTCCTTAATTATTTCTCCAATTCTGTCAAGCAGTGTTATTGCCCCACTAGTTTAAAGGTTAAACAAAGCACCAAATCTGTCAAAGTGAGTGAAACCAACTGGTGAAGAGCCATCAGAAAGTAATCAGTGCTAATAGGTACATAATGGCCGACAGTGAGCTGTTTGCAGTCAGATACATCACAGCAGACAGAATACAGGCTTCACCAAAGCCAGAGCTAAAGAAAACATTTAATAGACCTGGCAATTTGTTGTCTTCACGCGTGCGCGTGCGCATGCACGCTCACGCGCACGCGCGCACACACACACACACACACCCAACAACAATCTTTTTCCTCTGACAACACAAACTTTGCAAATAATCATGGCTACCACATTTGTTATGGTCAACTCATCATTCCAGAACTTCTTGACACAATTCATTTGATAAAGTACTCCTTAAGGCTGAACACGTAATGGAGAAGAAGCAGTCTTGTACTAAAACTGTTCGTTGGTTCATCTAGTTCAGTACTGGCTACACTACTGGGACTTCAGCATGTACTAGTGGGACTTTAGAGAGTGGTATATGGTACTTGGCCTCATGGCCACGTAACCATGTGGCATTGCACCACCTGGCCCAACCCTGCTGGAAGTGGTAATCGCTGGTGGGGATGCACCAGTGGGCAAGATGTGGCGGTGCAGCTGCCTGGCCCTTCAAAAGAGGCATGGGTTGGGGAAAGATGGTGTAGAGTGAAGAAAATATCAGGAAGCAGTAAAAACGGAAGAAGCCCCCTCCCATGCTGCACCTGTTAGGCAAGCCACCCACTCCTGTGTACAACTGTTGTCACTGGTGGCAGTAGTGGTAGTTGCAAAAGTGGTACATCCAAAAGGTGGTCCACTGTGAAATGGAACTTGCAAGGAAAAGTTGGAAAACCATGGGCTACAGTGATGGGTAGCAACTCTTCAAGGTTCCTATTGGGATTTTTCCCAGTCCTACCTGAAGATGCCAAAGATTGAATTGGGGACCCTCAGTCCACAGTGGAGGTGCTCAACCACTGAGCTATGGCTCCTCCCCAAGGATCTGTCTAAGACAGGGGTTCCCAATGTTTTTTGACTTGTGTATCCCCATGGGAGCCCATTCTATAAATTGTACCCCTCACATTAGCAAAATGATTGTAATTAATATAGTTGCTGTTATTTCATATTGATATGTTTTCAAGTACTGACCCATATCTGATAATACACAAATGGATGACCAGAAAGCTGGAGCTTTCATAGCCAACTAGCTGCCTTCCTTCCTGCCTTTCCAGCCGTGAAAGCCATTCTGATACAGACCTGCCCTTTCCCACCATTATTCAATTCTTTTTCAAGTACCCCTAAAAGTCCTGGCAAGTACCCCTGGAGGTACACGTACCCCAGGTTGGGAACTACTGGTCGAAGACGTTTGTCTGTTAGAAAGTTGTAACTGAATCTCTTGGATGTAAGTGTTGAATAGGCCAAGTGCTGGTCATTTGAATTGGAATGACACTGCTCCTTAGAGTCTGAAAACCTATTTACTGGGGCGTTTTGTGGCCTTATAAGATATGTAGGAAAATGTGTCACTCAGTTTCAAGTTCCTGCTCCTTTGATATGTGGAATGTTTTGCCTTTCATAAAACCTGTCTAGCACCTAAGGCAAAGGAAGAATGAGCTTTCAAAAAAAAAAAATGGTAAAGCAGCAGAGAATAGGAAAAACTTTCTTGCTGAAGGACAGAAAATTACTCAAACTGCTTCAAGACATATTTTTGTTAATTAAAGCTTCCCAAAAGCACTTGCAAGTTGCGCTACAAGGCATTCAACACAACATCACTCCACATTTTTGGCTCAGTTCCAGGTAATATTTTCAAATGGATTCTCCATTTCCAGCTAATTGTCTAGCTATCACTTGAGTACAACAGCAAAACCAACAGAGATAGCACAGAACAGAGGCTTGGCTAGAGAAGTGAAAGCTGGTGCTCAGCTCACTGCTACAAGTCTAGTTTGGTTAAGATAAGATACATGGTCTGATTTTAACAAATAAAGGCCCAGTATTTCAGCTGTGGATAATAGTGGCCTGAAGTACACTAAAAGGAGCACTGCGACATACTTGCGGGATATTCAATGTAGGTGGAATTTTTCATGGCAAGAAACTGAATGATGTTACAGATTTCTGTGGAGTAGTGCATGGTGGGACCCTGCAATCATGCTGCATTAACCCATGCTTGTACTTGTGCATTAACAATGCTTGTGTTTAACCCACACCCTAATCCTCCATACATTTAGCAGGCAGGAAACAGCAGAAAGGTAGGTGAATCCAGCCTACGAAGGGGCTAGATCAACAGAGGCTTCCTCTGCCATATCCTAACCCCCTTCCCAGACCAGGCAGTCCTACAGGGGGCCTCTCGGATTTCCACCAGTTAAATAGCTGGCAGAAATTCAAGTAGCCCCATAGGACTAGTTGGGGCATTACTTGGAGTAAGGGGAAAAATTTCCCCTTATACTGAGGAGATCTCTAGCCAGCTCCCAACTAGCACTGGATACAATGCAGGCCAGACAGTCTGGCTGCACCTACACTACTTAAGATGGGGCTGCCCATGTTATTTATTACTACTATTTATCAATTATATAGGGGTTTTTTTGCATAATGCTTTATCATTATTGTTGTGCTTGCCTTCACACCTACTCTATGAAGAAGGTCATTACGATTCACATTTTAAAGACTGAAAATTGACAGTCTAAGGTGACAAAATGAATCCATAGCAGAGGAGTGCTTGAAATCAAGTCTTCCAGATGTCCAAGTTCAGCTCACAAACTCCTGCACCCGCTTGCTGACAGAATGCAAAGCAACAGTTTAGTTTGTATTTAGTCTAGTTTGTATTTGTATTTAGTTTAGCTTGTATTTAGTTTGTATTTAGTGTAGTTTGTATTTGTATTTAGTTTAGTTTGTATTTGAACCCCTGCTAATTGGGTAAGAGGCACTTTTTCAAGTGGGTGCTCCTTTTTTTTTTTAGCAGGGGGAAAGTAACTGGCCCACCTCACCCCAGCACTGTCTGTTCTAGTGGCTGTCTGCTGATATTCATTTGCATCTTTTTAGATTGTGAGCCCTTTTGGGACAGGGAGCCATTTAGTTATTTGATTTTTCTCTGTAAACCTCTTTGTGAACTTTTAGTTGAAAAGCGGTATATAAATACTGTTAATAATAATAATAATAATAATAATAATATTTATTTTTCTTATTTTTTTAAAATATGCACTCCACCATTCTCTCAAAGGCTCAGATAGGCACACAATAAGGAATAAAATATATAAAAATTATGTACAATAATATGAAAAACACCACATCCAGCTAAAGTATAACTGCAGTACCAAGAGAGAACTAACTCAACCACTGAGGGTAGGAATTATAACACATCTGTGAAGGTGTTCCATGTCCTAGGAGCCACCACCAATAAGGCTGTCTCACAGGTCACCATTCATCTTCCAGTGATAGCAAACATTTAAAAGTCTTTTTGGGAAAATCTAAGATAGTTTTCATTAGCATGAAAATGAAATGGTATAAAATGAACCAATTATTCAGAATCTGAAAAAGGTGGCTAAGAACTATATCCCTAGCCATGAAGTACTGGAATCCAGGTACCCATAGAACTGGAGTTGTAAATTCCATAACTTTTGAATTTGGATTTTTCAAATATTCCTTTTCCTGGAATGCCTTGGTAAGGGTGCCATTTTCCTCTGGCCCCCATTCCAAAACACTTGTGTTAGCATATCCATTCCAGAGTTACACCACTGAAATGATCCATTCCAGAGTTACACCACTGAAATGTCAGTGAGAGGATATAATAATCTCTAATGACAAAATCCACTATAATGCTTCCCACACATTTCTTTTCTGGTGCAGCAGTTTTTAGGATTAGATCTAAATCAGTGTTTCCCAAATTGTGGGCTGGGACCCGTCAGTGGGTCGTGAGCAGATTCTTAGTGGATTGTGAAAAGTTTTTGAAACTTAAAAAAAAAAAAAAAAACCACCACTTTGCAGGCACCCTTGCCCTGTGTTCAGAAGAAAACTGTTAGCTGGTATAAGGCAATCTTCATACCCCCAAATTAAAATGTTGCATTTTCCCATTTTTAGTAATTGGCATGTCATAGATCATGAGTGGAACCACTTTCAGCCTTTTGTCTGGCCTGGAAGCCCCTAACTGCACATCTCACTCTTCAGTTCAGCTTTCTGAGTACCCTAGAATGACTATAAAGGTTTGGAGGTACAGTCCTTGAACTCCATTTCTAGGGAGAGTCTAGCAAATGCATATGCACACATGCTTTATGTAACGTCTCTAGCAGCCTCGGAAACACAGGACCCCAATTATTAATAAATGCATTTATTACTATTAATAAATACAATATTATTTCTACATATCTTTCTTTGTCTAGTGGGTTGTGATTGTCATTTTTAAAGTGGGTTTCAGCGCTAAAAAGTTTGGGAAGCACTGGTCTAAATAGAAAGGCTAAAGTTTTTTTTTTGGGGGGGGAGGAGGAACCATGGTCATCGGACTGCTCCATTAATGAACCTTAATGGGAGGTGTTCTCCTTTCACAATCTAGCCTATTCAGAAAGGCCCTATGGCTATAGACATACAATGCTATGTATTCAATGCCTGTGGACAATGGACCACAGCAGATATTTTAGCTTGCAGCACTTCAGAAAATGATAGGAAGCTAGTGGGATGCCACAGCTAATTGAAACCATTGGATAATTTAGGGCAACAGAACACAATTACTCAGAGGGCTGCCTGAGACAGAAGATGTCTGTCCAGTGCTTGCAAAGTATATCACACTCACCTTACAAATCACGAGAATTCACTTTTTTCAAACATATTTCTCACATACATCACAGCACTTAAAACAGTACAGATGTCACTTGGGGCACTGGAGCACGCCAGGCCACTGGGGTTAGAACTGACTCCGAGGAAAGAGCAAATCAACAGCACAACTTTCGTGCAGCACCTGGCTTTCCCTTGGCCATGTTTTGACCAGGCTTGACCTTGTTTCGTTTGTGAGATCTGATGAGGTCAAAGCCCAGGGTGGAATGAATGTTTCCAGAGAAATCATTCACAACTGAAGCAAAGAGAATCTAATAATGGTTGCAAAGCAAGAATTATGCATGAGAAAAACGAAAGGCAAGAACAAGGAGAGGATACAGAGAAATGGAATGTCAATCAAAAATAGCAAAGGCCAACTTTAGGGGAACAAAATCTTCTTTTAATCCTATTTCATCATTCCATCACCCAAATAATTAAAAAAAAACACTTCCATTTTTCATATTTTTGCATACCAGGTTGGGGTAATAGTTTTGGAGTTGTTACTTAGACCTGGAAGATCCAGGATTAAATCCCCATTCAGCCAAGAAGCTTCCTGGGTAACTTTGAGCCAGTCACTATCTCTCAACCTAACCAACATCACAGGGTTGTTGTGAGGACAAAAAGGAGAGGAGAAACTAAGTACACCACCCTGAGCACCACCCTGAGCAGGAAGGGTGGTATAAAAATATGAAAAATAAGTATTTTTGTGTTCACATGTGTCACTCTGATTTTTAAAAAAATCACTCTGGGTGTGTTTGTGCTTTATGACAGTGGTTCTCAATGTGTGTCAGAATGCCCTGGGGTGTCACAACGCAACTGGTGTGTTCGCTGTGACAGACCTGCTGCCTAAAAATAGACTTTAAAAAGCTTAAAAACAGCAGTAGGAGGCTCTGCGCAGCAGACAGACCTGCTGCATATAAGAATCACTGTTCGAAAAGGACCTTGTGGCTGGCCTGACCTCCTTACCGCTAATTTTGGGCTTCAATCGACCTCCCAACCCGAAAGTGGCCAGTGATATCAGCACATGATGTGTTTTGCATCATTGCAGCTTACTTCCAGGCTTGAGCAGTGCAAAGTGCAGAGTGAGCCCAGCAACTTTGGGAAGCACCTGCCCATGGTATCCAAGTAGGAGGCAGGCCTTCACAAGGAGACGCTAAGGGATGCACATGGCACAATCCAATCCAGCAGATGCACAGGTGGGGCACGCACTCCACCAGTGCTGATGGTGGCAAATGCGCAGTAAAGCACATTGCAACTGCATGCCAGGTTGCAGTGCCGGTGGGAAGGCCTGTGCTGCCCCACTGGTGCCAGAGTACAAAGCACTGTCCACCAGAGAGGGTAAATGCCATGCCATGGGACTCAGGAGCAGGGGAAGGGAGGGGTGGAATGGGGCAAGAGAAGGGCTGCAACAGGGGTGGGGGCAGGTGGATTGGGCCCAGGATGGGGCAGAATCAGCCTACTGTACCCTATCCCCCTTCCCAGGCCTGATTCACCCACATAGATAAGTTGATTTCACTGGTGGAGGTCTGAATAGATCTGTTGTGCTGACTGGGGCTTTCCCCAGGGCAAGGGGACGAATATCCCTTTGCCTTGAGGAGACCTCCAGCATGCAAAATTCCCCTGCAGGATGCAGCACAAGCTGCATTGGCACGGCACAGGGGAATTTGCGCCGGATTTGGCCAACAATTACCTTTTCAATATCCTTTGCCTGGCAGCATCAGGTTGCCACTGGTGCTTGTATCTGGTCATACAATGCTGAAGGCAGACATCATATAAAAACAGGACTCATAGGGCTCCAATGTCACCTTCACAACAGAACTGCCAGATAAGAATGTCAGCTCATCATAGGAACAGGCCTGGATCAGGCCAGAGGTCCATCTAGTTCTGCACAGTGTTTCCCACGTTGGTCATCCAGCATGACTTGAAGGCAAATAGCCCTCTCTCACGTTTTTCCTCAGCAACCAGTATTATTCAGAGGCATAGGGTCTCTGAACATAGAGGTTCTATGCAGCTACCATAGCTAATCACCATTGATAGACTTATCCTCCATGTCTAATTCCCCTTTCAAGTAGTCTAAGTTAAAATCTTCAGTCTTTCCACTCACACTGTACTCCTTGCATCATGACTTCTCCTTTGGCCCACAAATGTCCTTTGGTGACCTCCATCTGGGGAAAGCTATGAAGGAACCCTGCCTGCAGTTGGAAGCAGAACTGGAAAAAGTGGAAATAACAGGAGTGGGAAGGAGGAGGAGAAGGAAGCAGCAGCAAATGTGGGAGCAATTGAGAAGGAGCAAAACTGATGATTTTAATTTGGATTTGAAAGGAGAACGTTGTTGAGCTGTTATGCTGATCTCACAGTTCTGTTGCAAAGTCAGTCTTGGAGTTAGGCCTGAAGAGAAGGGGAGCAAGAGGTAAAATTCCCAGAGCCCAGGCCATGACAAAAGAAACTATACCAGTGTTTCTCAAACTGTGGGTCGGGACCCACTAGGTCGATCGTGAGCCAATTTCAGGTGGGCTCCCATTCATGTCAATATTTTATTTTTAATATATTAGACTTGATACTCCCATGGTATGTGACCGCATCTGGGGAAATGTTACATCTCTGTACTTTTAACAAGCTGTTATGAATATGCTTTTAGCAATGAGAGTAAATGGGATTTACTCCTGGATAAGTGTGGGTAGGATTGCAGCCTAGGATTGTTAAAAATTTTCCTGCTTGATGATGTCACTTCCAGTCATGACATCACTTCTGGTGGGTCCTGACAGATTCTTATTCTAAAACATGGGTCCCAGTGCTAAAAGTTTGAGAATCACTGAACTAATTGGTACCAAATACGTTTACTACAAAATAACTACAACTTTAATCTACTTTCAATGCACTTCTATTCCCCAAATGCATTCTTGAGAATGTAGTTCCTTTAAGGGTAGCTCTCATACTCTTTGACAATCTACAGTCCTTCCCATTATATTGCGGGGAACATTGAAAAAAAAGAAGAAACATAAAGGCCAGGCAAGTTTTTTTTTTCCTCGTATTTTTTAACCTGGGTTTTGTTTCAAAATCACCATGTAGTAATGAGGAAGCTTGTGGAAGCCAGTCCTTGGATACCCATGAATTATTAAAAGAAGAAAAAGCAAATGAGGAGGACTTTGCTGAGGCAGAAGAAAAGAAATACAATAGCACTACTCAAAGTAAAGAAATTATTCCAGTCTGATAATGTTTTCAGTCTTGTTCATGCTAAGTTAAAACTCAATTAAAAACTTGTTTGAAAATTTAATAGCATCTGGTTTATAGGAAAATTAGGAAGGGGGAGGGGAGAAATCAGGCATCGTGCCCTAGGCTCAGTGCCAGCTCTAAGCAGTCCTGCTTGGAGGAAGCTGAAGAACATGCCTTGAGCCCTATTTCAATAATTTGTCACCAACCCAGCAGTCTCTTCCTTCAGCACCATAGTTCCTGGGTGAAAAGAAGTGATACAGAAAGAAAGCACTCAACTCCTTTTCAGTTTCACCATTGCAGAGCATATAGGCAGTTACACCATTCATTTTACTTTCTCTATGGCAATGAACTTCAGTTAATACAGAAGGATAAAACTTCTGTTTAAGCCAAGTACATGATAATAGTATATCCTCAATAATAAGCATCTTTGGCTGAAAATGTCAAGACATTTTTCTAAGATTCCAATCTCCTTATTAATAAGATCAATTTTCTTTTCCATTCTGTGTCAGTTTTGGAAGCTTTCCTTTTATGAACAGCTTTAAATGTTTAAATCCTCGATGCAGGTGCTGGACTATCAGCTTGCGCTGAATAGGGCTGCACTCCCCCTGAAGGAGCAGGTCCTCAGCTTGGGGGTCCACCTGGACTCACAGCTGCTCCTGGATTCCCAGGTGGCGGCTGTGGCTAGGGGGGCCTTTGCTCAGCTTCGGCTGGTGCACCAGCTGCGGCCGTACTTGGATCGTGCAGACCTGGCCACGGTGATCCATGCTACGGTGACATCGAGGTTAGATTACTGTAACGCGCTCCATGTGGAGCTGCCCTTGAAGGCGGTTCGGAAACTGCAACTAGTGCAGAATGCGGCAGCTCGTGTGGTTACTGGAGGTAGGCGGTTCGACTCTGTCAGTCCGCTTCTCCAGTGGCTGCATCGGCTGCCCATTCGTTTCCGGGCCCAATTCAAGGTGCTGGTTTTGACCTTTAAAGCCCTATACTGCTCTGGGCCAGGGTATCTTAGAGATCACCTACTCCCATACAATCCGGCTCGTCCTCTTAGGTAATCAGAGAAGGCCTTTTTGCAAGTGCCGCCACCTAGGGAGGTATGTGGGGCGGCGGCAAGAAATAGGGTCTTCTCAGTAGTGGCACCAACGCTATGGAACTCCCTTCCCCTTGACTTAAGAATGGCTTCCTCTCTTGAGACTTTTCGGCGAGGCCTGGAGACCCTTCTGTTTAAACAAGCCTTCTGAGTTCTCGGCCTTTTTTTAACATCTTTTTACCATCTTTTAATATTTTTTACAGGCCTGATTCTTATGATTTGCTGCTGCTCTATGCTCTTTTTTACCTAACTATTTTTTGTCTGACTGCTGTTTTTATGATATGTGTTAATATGTTTTTATTTGTTTTAAATTATGTTTTTAATCTCTTTTAACCTGTTGTAAGCCGCCTTGAGTCCCTTCGGGGAGAAAGGCGGGGTAAAAATAAAGTTATTATTATTATTAAATGTGTAAATTAGTCAACCACATAAAAAAATCCCCTAAATAATTCTGCAAAGAGCTGAGTGTGGGTAAAGCCTGTTTAAAATAAATTAGAAGTGTAAGTGGAAATATGATTCCTGAGGTCATAGTCTTATTTACATAGCTCATAACCTAGCATTTTAAAATCAAGACTGCCTCATTTAAGGAAGATAGGAGAACATTAATATTTCTCCTTTGACTGGAAGCCTTTGAGATTGTTTGCAATAACAACACAAGTTAATGCTGAAAGAACTTTCGGTGTTTTTAATTAAGTCATCTGAACCTCCTGCCTGTTTTTGATTTTTGTTTTCAAGACATTTATTTATGTTTCCTCTTACTGAGTAATGTCTCTGCAGGAATTCTTTCTTAATCACAGAATGTGTCATTTGCCCTTGAGCACATTCTATGCTATCTCTAAAAATAGAGCAGGGCATATTCCATAGGTCATGTAGGATGGCCACCTTGTGACTGGTTGTTATAAATAAGGGCTCCAGGGTCAGACCTGTCTTCCCTTTGAAGAGGGGAGAAGGTTTTACCCTGAAAGCAACACCAGCCCCAAGTCTCAATAGTTAGTTCCCCAAAGGATTCTGTGGGCAAGCACCTTTAAACAGCTAAGGGAAAGAAATGGCCCTGCAAATGTCATCTAAACCCATTTGGAGGAAAAAAAGATAAGATAGTACTTTTTTTCCAAGGGACAGAAATTTAATTTTTCACATATTCTCTATTTTAAGAAGTTGTTCAGGAGATTTTTCTGAAACTCTGCTCCAGTATTTCTACACCAATTTTTATTTTTTTTTTAATTTGATTTATAAAATGATGGGAGAATGTGATTTTATCCCTTCTGTCCTAACTAACTGTTTGGGTTAAATAGACTGATAGCCACATCATCCACTCAGCAGTACCCAGGAGCAAGCATAATGGTCCCAATGCGCTGAAATAACTTGCCCTTTTGCACTGGTGCTGAACCCAATTCTGACTCCAACTGACGTTCCAGATGCAAACATGTACTGTCAAAACAAACACCAGCCAGGCAACTCTGTACCTTGCTCTTCAGAGACAGTCTTCTATATGAACATGTAGTTGGCAGCCTTCAGTCTTGAGAGACTATGGTATTGCACTCTGAATGGTGGTTCTGGAACAGTGTCTAGTGTGGCTGAAAAGGCTGATTCGGGAGTGACAATCCCTTCCACACTGGAGCAAGTGCAGTCTGTCCCCGGTCTGTCTCCCTGGCTATGGGCCTTCCTTCTTTGCCTCTTTGCCTCAGACTGTTGGCCAAGTGTCTCTTCAAACTGGGAAAGGCCATGCTGCACAGCCTGCCTCCAAGCAGGCCACTTAGAGGCCAGGGTTTCCCACCTGTTGAGGTCCATCCCTAAGGCCTTCAGATCCCTCTTGCAGATGTCCTTGTATTGCAGCTGTGGTCTACCTGTAGGGCGCTTTCCTTGCACGAGTTCTCCATAGAGGATGTTACCAAAAGGGCTGTTTTCTTTAGGGGAAATTATTACATGACCCTTTTTGGAATCTCAGGATCGCAGGCTGGATAACAAGACGGCGTAATGCAGAGAAATTGCCTTTAGCTTAAAGAGGAGACTGGGAGAAAGATAACTTTTAATAAAAGATTATAGCTTTATTACAAAAGCACAAAGGTAAACATAATGCACATGGAAAATTGATAAGTATATGTTCCTTGGTCCTAGCACTTGAATCTAGTGTACCTAGCTTTCATGGTGGTTGCATGTAAAAAGTATTTGGTGCATCCGAGGAAATTAGAAAAAGGAAAGGTTGTAGGGAAGGATTTTAGGGGTCCCTGATCTGCCAATCCCAGTTGCTAACTAAAGATGGGGAGAGAAGGGGAGAAAAAAGGGGGGAAGAAGGGAAAGTTTCAGGTGCCAGATAGTTACCTGTCCTGTAGAGCAGTTGGGGGGAAGTCCTGTGTAGAGGACCCTCTGACACAACACAGATGTGTTGTGTCCTTGGAGGGGGAGCCAGAGAGAGTGTGTGGCACCAAGCCCTCTCTTAAAAAAGGGATTTTTCAGACAGAGCTGAGCTGGATGTGCTTGCTTACTACCACACAGCGGGGTACTTGGAATATGTAAAACATTGAAAGGATTATCAGCAAAATTCAATGGAGTCAAATGACTGGCTTCCTAGCTGGGGGAACTTACACAATACAGTAAATACAGTAACCCAGGAAGGCAGTTCAAATTTGCATAGAGTACTTAAACAGTGATTGAGTTAAAACAATACAATGAATAGGAGACACTTAAACAATGACTTACTATGCCAAACTTCTTCCTATAATGTGTTTGCATAAACAATGATTGGATTAGGAGACACTTTTGCATACAGTTCTTAAAACAATACAATGAATACAGTGACCACAGGGAAGTGGAGGTTGTGTAATCCATGAGCTTGTGACTTGACCAGAGTTTTTGGAAAAGTGTGCTGGGAGAAGTGTGGCCTGCATGATGTTTTAGTAACATAACCAGATATAAAATCACAACTAAAAGGCAAAAGGGGATTTTCACGTAACAAGGAGATTCTTTGGGATCTGGCCATCATCCATTCTTACGACATGACCGAGCCAACGCAACAGATGCCTTTGGAACTGCAACAGAAGGCATCTATCTCCGGACAAGATCAGACGGAAAGGTCTTCAACCTCTCCAGACTGAGAGCAAAGTCCAGCTGAAATGTCTGTGTGACTTCCTCTTTGCCGCTGATGCAGCTGTCACTACCCACTCGGCCAAAGATCTCCAGCAGCTCATGGATCGTTTTAGCAAGGCTTGCCAAGATTTTGGACTGATGATTAGTCTTAAGAAAACACAGGTCATGGTTCAGAATGTGGACTCACCTCCCTGCATTACAATCTCTGTGCATGAACTGGAGGTTGTCCATGATTTTGTGTACCTTGGCTCAATGAACATGTATGACTCTGTATAAAGGCATCCCATTAGTCCATCACACTCATTTTTGTCTATCTTGAGTGGCTTCCCAGCCTTACCTGGAGATATCACCAATTGGACCTTCTACATGCAAACCACTGCTGGCCAAGATGTAAACTGTCCTGCTCTTTGAAGGAGATCTAAGGAACTTATGTGATCTCTCAGGATGCCATCCTTTTCACAATTGGACATTTGCCAAAATGATACAGCGCTTGGGTAGTCAGAGCAACAATATTAGATCAGATTTCTAGGTCATTTTTGGAGGGGGGAGATTTAAGGGAAAATACCATTAACTGTTTCTCCTGATTTATTCCTTCTGCTCCAACAGGCATGTAACCCAAGACGTAGAAGGAAGTGGAATAGCATCTGCTTTAGATGTGAATGCAGATTCTCTGGCATCACCAGGTAGGACAGAATTAAATTCTTATCTGAAACCTGAAGGAGCTGGTGTGACTCAGTGTAAACAATATTGAAAGAGATGGACCAATCGATTATAGGATTGCAATTCTAACCACACATACCCAGGGGTAGGTCCTATTGGACTCAGTGGGGCTTACTTCTGAGTAGACATGGATAGGATTGTGGTGTAACCAGGGTAAATCTGGGAACCACCAATCTTCAGGATCATGACTGCTCATTTCGTAAGGGTAATTCCCACATGGCCTTTGCTTGTTTTTATAGTGGGATAAGTTCCTTTCCACGTGCTAGAACAAATTTCTATGACAGTTGGGCTACAGTGGTGTCACCTGGGCCCGGCTCAGGTGGCCTGGAGTTCCCTAGACACTGGAGTCTCTTCGGGAGTCAAGGCCTACTTGGGAGTAAGCCCAAGTGTCAGCAGGACTAGAGGCCCATGCAGGACACCTACACGGGAGTAGGGACAGGGAACAGCTGGGAGCAGGAAGACACGTGGGCCAGAAGGATGGGGAAGGGTGGCCGGAAGACCTGAGGTAACCCTCATGAGGGAGCTGGAGAGGGAGGTCGCTCCTCTCCGGCGGGGTGGAAGGCCAGAGGGAAGCCAGTGGGAGAAGGCGACCCAGGCCAAAGGGAAAGCAGAAAGGCCTCCATAGGAAGGGGGCTATGGTCAGCTCTGGAGAGAGGAGGTCGGGACAGAGACCTCCCTGACCAGACCCCGAGAGCATACCCTGGAGAGAGGTGGTCGTCGAGACCGATGCTCGATGCTAGAACCCAGGGGGACTAACTGAGAAGGGAGCCAGCACCCAGGTACTGTGGGCCCTCCCAAAGCCAGCCAGCCTGACCCCGGACAGCCGGGGCAGTGTCCTCCAAAGCCCGGGCACAGGGCTGAGGGACTACAATCTCCAAAGAACCGGAAGGACCGGGGCCTGAGCTGCTCCTCCACCGCCGACACCAGTCAGCCTAGGCTAAGGGGGGCCGTGAAGTAACGAGCCCCCATGAATGTAAAGAGGTTGACTCAATTAAACTGCCTGTGTAAAGCTGCCATACCTGCTTCCCATTCATTAATTCACCGCCGACCACCACGCCTCGACCAGGTAAGCCCCCCCCCGCGCTCGGTACCGACCCCAGGGCAGGAACCTCCTCCCGCCATGGACGTTACAAGTGGATACATGAAACTGCCATGCGAAGTCAAACCAGTGGTCCATTTGGACCAGTGTTGTCTACTCTGGCTGGCAGCAGCACTTAAAATTGTCAGGCAAAGGGAGGCCTTCCCCTGTCCTGCAACCTAAAACTCCTTCATCAAACAATCACACAGTTTGACTTTGGGCCCTTCTGCTTGCAAAACATGTGTTCTATCATTAAACCACCAAATTATTTTCTTTATTTAAAAGTTATGCTCTGCAGTTCATGTAAAAAATATCAGTGGTGTATAATTAAAAGAAGGCACCAATCATTAAATTTTTTTAAATCAACAGCAGCAAAGTTTAATACAGCAGATCATATCAGGTGTCCCAAAATGAACCATCAAAAGTGAGAGACAATGGTTTTTAGTCATCTCCTAAAAGGCAGGCAGAAGAAAGCTGTAGGTCTTCCCCTAACAGAGTTAGGGTAAAAAAAAAAAACCTGGCTCCTCGCACACACATTTTCTGACTTGTGAGGACATCCTTTCCGAGACATGGGTCACAAGTACATATATCTGAATCTGGGAGCTATAACTGGCAGGCCAGAACTGCATTGCTATTCCTTCCTTGCTTAGCATCAAAAGTTGCAGCACCAGAGGACTATATTCACTGCCATATGGCTATGGCTAAATGTGCTCCTGGTGAGCACATTGGAAAATCATCCGGTAAAAATCAAGTTTCTGACCTCCTGCAGCATCCTGGAGTCATGATCACAGCAATGAATTTTCATTGTTTAATGAAAGTGAGCAAGACAGCAGTTTCATTCCTTTTCTTCATCCATTTCAGAAATGCCTTTGTATGAACACTGAGTAGATTTATTCTCCTTCCCCCCCCCCTTTTTTTTTTAAACCTGGACAGTACAGCAGCTGCCTCAAAATGCTACATGGACACTTTATAACAGGCACTTAAACACTTAGGTAGTTAACCTAAAATAAATATGCTAATCTTTTCTACACAATATTGAAGTTCAACCCAATTTGAACCTGCTATGCTTTTTCCACATTACCCTATTATTTTATCCTTTTTTGGTATATTTAGTAAATTCTTGTACTGCAAAGACATTGGAGTAAAAACTGTTGATTTTTGTCATGAATTGTCACTCCCCCACCCCAGCTCTCCCCTCCACACGCTGTCATCTTGATATTTATCAAGGAAATCAATACCAGTTTTAAAAGAAGAGGCTGCTATGCTGAGTATTATTATAAAATACAACTCTTCATTTCTCCTCTCACTTCTTAAGTGGGTATGTGGCAAAAGTCCAGACCTAGAGGCTAAGCATATTCTTACAAGGCTCAGTTAAAGCATAAATAAAGTTCATGGGAAATGAGGCAGGTTCATGCAGAAGACACGAACTCAGAGTCAAGATTCCAAATAACTGCATAAGACAAAGGCTGCATGAACTCCGAACAGGTAGACTAGACCTGAGTAATGCTTCAGGGCCATGTTTAAGGACCAGAACAGACATTTGTTTTACCCTCCCCTTCTCCATTAGTAACAAACCCAGGGCATCTAATAAAAACAATTTTAAATGATACAATGTGTATGGTTGCTTTCTGAATGTCTAAGGCCCAAATCCTAACCAACTTTCCAGTCCTGACATAGCTGTGCCAATGGGGCATATGCTGCATCCTGCAGTTGGGGGGCACTCACGGAGACCTTCTCGAGGTAAGGGAAGGTTTGTTCCTTTACCATGAAGCTACATTGCCCTTAACAGACTTTCCAGCACCGAGGTAAGATGTGCCCTAAATGTATTATCTTAATGTAACTATACCATATCCCTGTAAGTAGGACTGCAGTCCTGTACACACTTACCTGGGAGTAAGCACCATGGCATGGTGTTTACTTCTGATTAGGCATGACTAGATTTGCAGCGCAGGTATTATTCCTCCCATATTACAGATGGGGAATTGAGGCCTAAGGCAGTCTAGTGAGTTCATAGCAAAGAGCTGAACCAAGGAAGTTTTGATTCATAGCTCAGTCTCCAAGCCATGATTTCACATCAGCTTGTACAAAGAAATATGATGCCTAAAACAAATCAACAGCAATAAGTACAGTTAAGCACTTGGGGAGGTATCTACTCTCCTCCCTGCCCCCATCACCACCCCAGACTGCTCACCTCCTATACAAACTTACCTGTACTGGCAGGCATCTGGAGACCACTGGTACATAGAGCCAGCTGCTCACTGTTTGTGGCTGTAGCCAGGCCACATACTCCAAATGTGACTTTTAACAACAGCTGGAAACAGGGGCTTGAGGAGAAATTCTCTTGTAGCAGATGTGGCAGCTGCAAGAGGAAGCAGAGTTAACACGCAGAGCAAGAAACTCACACCAACTGTGTGTACACAATTGATTTCATCAGATCTTAATTCCAGGTAAGTGTACTCAGGAGTGAATCTGAGATTATGCTGAGTCTCACCTGTGGGCATCAGCCACACCTGTGAATGCAGCAAACAACTGCAGATGGTTTCAAAGAGCAATGACAAACAGAAAGCAGTTTATAAATCTATTTTATTACTTAATTTTCTCCCTTTCCCATTGCAAGCTCCGTGCTGTCACTTTTCTCGGTTCCTAGCTCCAATACCAGAAGGGAATCAGGCTGGGGAAAAGTGGCAGGGGTAAGTGCAAATTGCAGGGAGGTCATCATCTTTCCCCCTTGCTCACCTTTACGCTTCAGGTAAGGCCCCCACCCCCTATTTAACATGTACGTGCTCAGGCATATGGGGGCAAAAAACCTGTATACCACTGCCATGTCAACACATTACATTTTAAATGCAACATTTAAACTGAAGTGTGAAGTGATATTGTGGTTTTAAGCCAGTGGGATTATCTTTTATTAAACATAACTGTTACTGTTATTTTGGGGCAGATGCAGTCCATTTACTTTTATGCTAACTCCCTTTTACCACACAGGGCCAGGGACTGTGCCTCTCTTTCAGTAGGCTGAAATACTAAACAAAAGTCATCTTCACTGTGAACGTACCCTGACAAACAATGTCAGCCCTTCAGCCTTCATACATCAGTGTCACTCACTCAGCACTCACCCGGCAAGTAAGCTGCTGCTGGATTTAGCCTTCAAAAGCTCCTCATTGTTTGACAACTTAGAAAAGGTGCTGATATTGAGAGTAATTGGGAGCCCACAACTCCATCCCTGGAGGTGGTCTTGTCCTTAAACTAAACCCTAGCCAACTCCAAGCAATGCACCTTAATTGGCAGTGTGGTTACTAGGACTGTTCTCTCCACTTCTCTAAAGGCCTATGTGGAAGAGAAGGCCTGGGTGGAAAGAAAAGTGGGTCAGTATGGTGCAGAGATTAAATGCTGCTACCTGAAGTCATGCCAGCATGTTTTGTTCCTAGTTGCCATTTGCTTCTCTCATTTATTTCTCTTGCCAGCCAATCTAGCTATTAATTAGCATACATACACTTGCTGTATTCCAGAGGAAGATAATAGCACACCCACAAGAGATAGGAGGCTTACAGGCAGGGTTTTAACCTTCATTATCACCAAATCACCTCTCCAAAGTATTAAGGGTGATTGAGCAGTTCAACCTCAGTAGCGGCTGCAGCACAAACAGGGGCACACTGTGTTTTTTTGCTCAAGTGGCAGTCAAAACCCTAGTGCCCCATCTTTGAAGTTACTGTCTCATCTAAGTAGCCATAAGATCAGCTGGCAAGCTAATGAATGCTTGCTGGGGGGAAAGCATGCTTTAACATTTGCACTGAGACATTTTAAGGCCATCTTTAACTAAACTATTACTGTGAAGGCGACCATTACAAGGGTAAACTTCCATAGTGTGGATTCTTTGCATCAAGGCTTGCCAATTCTGACTAGAGAAACTCCTGGAAATCAGCCCCCCCCCCCAAGCCACAGCATGATGTAATGTTATTAAGGCTGCAGTGTGATGCAAAGAGAGCGACTAAGATGATTACGGGGCTGGGGCACCTTCCTTATGAGGAAAGGCTACGGCGTTTGGGCCTCTTCAGCCTAGAAAAGAGACGCTTGAGGGGGGACATGATTGAGACATACAAAATTATGCAGGGGATGGACAGAGTGGATAGGGAGATGCTCTTTACACTCTCACATAATACCAGAACCAGGGGACATCCACTAAAATTGAGTGTTGGGCGGGTTAGGACAGACAAAAGAAAATATTTCTTTACTCAGCGCGTGGTCAGTCTGTGGAACTCCTTGCCACAGGATGTGGTGCTGGCGTCTAGCCTAGACGCCTTTAAAAGGGGATCGGACGAGTTTCTGGAGGAAAAATCCATTATAGGGTACAAGCCATGATGTGTATGCGCAACCTCCTGATTTTAGGAATGGGTTAAGTCAGAATGCCAGATGTAGGGGAGAGCACCAGGATGAGGTCTCTTGTTATCTGGTGTGCTCCCTGGGGCATTTGGTGGGCCGCTGTGAGATACAGGAAGCTGGACTAGATGGGCCTATGGCCTGATCCAGTGGAGCTGTTCTTATGTTCTTATGATATCCACTTACCTGAGTATAAGGCTGCAATCCTAAACACACTTTCCTGGGAGTAAGGTCCATTGAACACAATGAATGGGACTAACTTCCAAGTAGACATGCATAGGATTGTGCTCTTAGTATGACTGATCTTAGTGAAACTTACTTCTAAGTAGAAATGCATAGACTTACAATACAAGACAGGGTGGCCCTGTTAAAATATCCTAAATTTCTTTCATGTCATCAGGATAACAATACTGATTCCTAGAGATTCCAATCCTGTAAAATTGGTAGCCCTCCTTGCATCATCCTGGTTGTGAGGTTCTTGAAGTGAAGACAAAAAGGAGCACTTCAGATCTCCAGACATTTTTTCTGTTTGACTTTCATTTTTGGAGCTGCTGCTGAAGAGTATAGGCCCAGTGAGAAGTCATCAACAGTAGCATAGCTAGAGCAAAATGAGCAGCCAGAATGGCTCCAAAGGGGAGGGGGAGGTACTGCTTTCACACAAGCAGTAAAGCACCCCTCTAGCTATGCTACTGATCACCAAGGACCATTTGTTTTGCATGGCCTGAACAACTTTGCTCTCAGTTTCTCTTCTACCCACCTGAATGTCATTTCCATCAGGGATGACAAGACACAGGCCAACATCAAATTCTTGGAATGAAAAGTTTTGAGTTGAGAGGACAGTTGTGCTGCTGTACATCAGGTACAGAAGAGACATGTTGCATAATCAGGACTTTGAAAATTCCTTTTCAGGAGATTGTAATTTGTCTTTTGGATAAATAGACATATGTAAAGGATAATTTGAGATTAAATTGACTTGCTTGCTTCTGAGCCTATTCCTGTGCTGCTAGGGCTGCCATATTACCCAGAAGTGGCTTTTTCATGGATCTTGGGCATCTCGCTAAGTGCCATTCTGCTCCTTAACTGACCCAGATTGGCAGCTTTTGTTTCAGATAATAATAATAAAAGCAAGTTTCTTGGTACATTGGAAGCCAAGATATGCCAAGTCAAAACAGGCAGACAGTATGCTTTGAAATGACATTCACTGAGAACATTCTGCTCCTACCTTTCTTCTAACCAATGAGGAAAAGCAGAGTTGGGATTCACATTTACAGTGCAAGCCTAGAAATGTCCTACTGAGTTCAATGGGACTTACTCCCAGATAAGTGTATATAGGACTACAGCCTTAAGGAAGTAACATATTTTCTTTTCCTCTCACAAATTAGGCCCAGAGAGCTAGGAAAAGATTGTGGATGCAGTTCAGTTGTTTGAGGATGGAACTGACTAGTTCCTTTATGTAGTTTTTTTTCCCCTCTCCACTGTGAAAGAACTGGAAAAAAAATGCCCAGATCTTACTGCTACCATGGTCCTGAACACAAACCCACTCTTTCCCACTTCCTCCCAGGGGTTGGCAAGAGATTGGGCAGGAGGTCTGGTCTAGAGGGTAGAGCCTCCATTTGCCTGAAGATAACTGCTGAAGGTCGCCAGTTCGAGGCCACCGGCACTATGAACAGCAAGACCTTGAAGCAGCTGACAAGCCGAGCCAAGTTTTTCCATCTGCTCTTTGGCCGCCCTTCAAATGAGATATGAAGGATTATCAGCTTGCATGGGAGGAAACTGGAGGCCAGAATGTGATACCAGATCATAAAAGGATCCATCTGAAATGTTGTAGTTCTTGAACGACAGAACCTTCTTTAATTGTAAAAATCCCTATAGGGATTTAGTATAGCCTGCCTGTGTAAACTGCCTTGAAATAAAGTCTAAGGAGAAATCTGAGGACCATGAAAGGCGGTATATAAATACCTGTTATTGTTATTGTTGGCAAGTCAGGCGCGGCTTGACTCGAGTCTAGTCACAAGTCTCTGCCCCCTGCAACTTGTCTAAAAAATGAGTCATAATGAAGGCACTTTCTGAGTCACCCAAAGCATTTTTGCAACTCGAAAAGACTCAAGTCATAAATCTTTTCCTTTAAAAAGCAAGTTATAATTCCACGGAAAAAAACAGAGCTGCTGCTGGTGTGTGGGTGTGAATTCTCTTTATACATTCCTCTGCTGTCCCCATCCCATCTGTAAACAGGGCTTGAGAGATCTGCTTGAGAGTGGGGACAGAAGTGACAAGAGGGAAGAGGGTCACATGCAGCAGCTGTGAGGCTTACCAGGATGACCCAATCCTTTGTAGCTCTACTCAGAAGGTATCCCATTTATGCCAGTCATTCAATGGGATACCCTCTTGGCCTATCCTAATTTTCAAATCCTGTTCATGACACCAATTTGTCCCGCCCAAGTATCTCAACTCCCTTCTAATGCCTGCTTTTTGGCTAATTAACATCCTCTTTATCTCTAGAACAACTGCTATGACATGCAAAGGAATGAACACAGAACTCCTTACCTATAGGAACTACCCAAATTTATTGCTATGAACACAGACACTACCTGCAAGTCCTCTCATCCCGAGGCTTTCCCTCCCCAAAACTCCACTTAACTCAGCAGGTAAAGGTCTGAAGTCCAATCCAGTCTCCAAAGCACAGTCCAGTCTTCTGTGTCCTCCAGCAGAGTCCTGGCAGTCCCCTTCTCCTGTAGGTCTGGGTCAGGTAGGCCTCTTGGTCTGGTTCCCTCCAGATCAGGTAGCATCTCCATCTGGGTCAGGGTCCTGCTTCTGGCTCCTTTGGTCCTGCTGAAGCTGCCCTTTATCCTTTGTGTCCCATTAAGTGCAAATGCAGCTCAGCTGTGAGCTACCTCCTTAGCTCATTCAAAGCCCCATCAAGGTCAAATGAAGCTCAGGTGTCCAACCAGGTCTCCATTGGCCTTGATTGATTACAGCTGGGGAGCCAGCCCTGCCCTTCCCAGAGCTATCAAACAGCTGTCAAAACATGGGATCACTGTCAACACCACATCATCCACCGGATGATCTTCTGATCTTCCATTACACTCCTCCCAAGGAGCAACAGAGCTCACAGCATCCATGCAGTTGGAAAGCATGATTGCAACAAACCTCCTCCCCCCACTTCCCTGCCTCATTTTTCCCTGGGCTTGTCTAACCAATTCCAAAACAAGAACCCGCTTGGGCCCCTCCTCCTGCTCTCCTTCATCCAAAGAAACAAATCAGACTGCTCATCCTTTGTCCAATGTTCATCAGTTCCTTTAGAGATGGGCAAGAGAGCCCTCTCCCACCTTCCTCTGCTCAGATGCAAAAGGAAATATTAACCCTTCCCTGCCTCCTGGCTGGAACTTCCCTGCTACTCACCCAGTCTGAATGATGGCACCACAAGGTCTTTTGCACCATGAAAAAAGTAAGCAGGCACACCCAGACACAGACAGACTCAAGTCTGCATGCGTGGAGACCAAGTGCCAAGTCAATGGACTCAGACTCAAGTCAATTCCTCAACGCAGCTGACTCAAGTGCCCATGAGTCAGCGAAAGCTGATTTTCACAACTCGGACTTGAGTCACCTGAGTTCCCATCCTAAGATGAGGATTTGCTAATAGTAAAGGACATTAGCAATTAATGAATGAATTAATACTGAAGCCTATTTCCACTCTGGCTTTGTCTTAAATATCAATATTAAGTGAAAGAGTGTACAGCTGACATATTGCAAGGACCAGCAGTTGCACATATGGAAATACAATATGCAGGCCTCAAAAGCATAATAGTTTTTGAAAGAAAGAGGTCATTGCACTTCTTATTCTAGGCAACTGGGTCATACAGAATTTTCAAAAATTGACTTGCATTGAAGTTACCCAAAAATAGTGTCTCTTTTTCATCAGAAATATATTAAGATAATACACCTGTGTGGCTGAAAAATATATAACCTAGGAAATAAAATAGGGCAATGTATGTCAAGAGATAAAGACCCAAATAGTTTCAGTTTCCCATTATCTAAATATTAACTTGATACAGGTATTGGCTATGGGAATCTTGATATGCATAAAGAGTGCATGTTCTGTCGTATCAGTTATCAATGAAAATATGTTCTGTCGGGCTGCAATAGGAAAATGTAGCTGGAGATACTTTTAGTTAAACCACTTCCTCATATAGTATGGGGCTGTATTTTGGTGGTCATGTATTTTGGTAGTCTATGGTCAATACTATGGAAAATCTCTCTCACTCACACACACACACAGACACACACACCCCGATATTGGGCACAGAACCTTTAATTTTTAAAAAAAATAAATCATGTTTCTAGCTCTTAAGATTATGAAGGAAACTTGAAGCTGTATAGGAAACATCTGGGGAAATCTCAGAAGATAGATAGGAGTCATAGAGCAGGCTGCCTTACATAATTTTTTGTCTCTTCCTATCACTGCAAAGCAGAATAAATCATGCCAAAAAATCAAATATGGATAAATTTAATTTATATAATTTATGGAAACCACAAAATGTGGAACAGTGCAAAATTTTGCAGAGATATACAGCACAATCTTATGCATGTCTACCCAGAAGTAAGACCCATTTATTTCAAAGGGACAGAATATCAGGTGTGTACAGCAGTGTTTCTCAAACTGTGGGTCAGGACCCACCAGGTGAGTCATGAGCCTATTTCAGGTGGGTCCCCATTCATTTCAATATTTTATTTTTAACACATTAGACTTGATGCTACCATGGTATGTGACTGCATTTGGGGAAATATTACAGACCTATACTTTTAACAAGCTACTGTGTACTCGTATATTCTTTTAACAATGATAGTAAATGGGACTTACTCCTGGGTAAGTGTGGGTAGGATTGCAGCCTAGGATTGTGAAAAATTATCCTGCTTGTTGATGTCACTTCTGGTCATGGCACCACTTCCGGTGGCTCCTGACAGATTCTCATTCTAAAAAGTGTGTCCCAGTGCTAAATGTGTGAGAACCCACTGATGTACCATTCTAAGACTGCAATCAAATACTGTACATATGATCCACATCCATCTGCCATTGCTTTTCCTCCTTCATGCATGATTCCATATTGCTGCCCAGTAGTGATTCACTCATGAGCATGTGTGAAGAAGACCTGCAGAGGGAAGCAGCAAACAACTCATTTGTGGCTGGAGATGCCTGTAAATGGCCTCACAACTGGGCACCGAACCACAAGGAAGATCTGGAAGGCCAGGTGAAGAAGGCAGAGTAGAGCAAGGTAGGACAGTGGGGACAATCACCCATAAAAGGTCAGAAATGGAGGAATGGTGGGGGGGAAGGACAATGAGGAGAGAAGATGGCCTGAGAGATGTGGGAAAGAGGAGATGAAGGAGACAGTGTATTGGAATCTCAGAAGATCTGGTGAGGAGGAAGATGTGGTGTCAGCAGTGGCCCCTTTAAGGGTAAGGCCTGGGCATCCAGCAGAGTGTGCTGCACAGCTGCAGCCACTTGAAGGCAATAGGGCCCTCACAGATATAAGGAGCACCTGAGGCAGGAAGGGTTTGTGGGTAACAGAAGGAGGAAAGCTTGAGGAAGGACAGACTGGCTTAATGGACTAAGGAATTGATGGTAAATGGACTTTGGAGACACTGGAGTTTGGTGTGTGGCTGCTGTACCCAAGACCTGCTGAGGACCAAGGGGCTGCTGTAGTGGTGGGAGGCTGCTGGCAGGAGAGAGGACCTCTGCAGGTTGAACAGGTGAGCTACCCTGGAGGTGGGGTCCAGCAGGACTGCAAGGCAGAACCAGGGTCATTCTTGGGTGAAAAAGGGGTGCTAATTAACTAAACATGGGCATAATTCTCCAGGTGGAGCTTGGACTGGGGATTTGGCAGAACAGACAGTCATGGAAGAGATGCCTGACCTAGAGGGAACCCCAGAAGTTCCCATTATCCCAGCAGGGAAGGTAAAGACTACCCACTAAGTGGGAGGTAGGACTACTGTAGATCTCCTGAGCAAGTTATCATGGACTCTCAGATTTTAAGGCAGATGCCTGCTAGCAAGTAGGCAAGAACACAGAATGTTCATTTGAGGAAAGCTATCCAAGTAAGACCTTGAACTGGAAAAAAGAGAGACAAACAAGGGGAGACCCTTATCTAGGATTCACTGTGCTTCAGATTTGTAAATAAATGACAGCATCACTGAGCAATTGTTTTGCCAGATTCCCGGTCCAAGTTCTGCCTGGAGAATTAATGCCCACTTTTAGCTAATTAGCTCCCCTTTTTTACCCAACAGTGACTCTAGTTCTGCCTTGCAATCCTGCTGGATTGCACCACTGGGGTAGCTGGCCTGTTCAATCTGCACAGGTCCTGCCTCCTGCCAGCAGCTTCCTGCCACTACAGCCCCTTGGTCCTCCACAGGTCTTAGGCATGGCAACCAAACACCAATCTTAGTGTCTCCAGTAATTTCTGCTCCAGCACTCTCCAAAGTCCATTCACACATCAGCAGTTCCAGTCCCTCAAGCTTTCCTCCTTCTGCTACCCACACCAAACTCTCCCTTCATCAGGTGCTTTTATGCCTGAGGGCCCTATTGCCTTCAAGTGGCTGCAGCTGTGCAGCACACTCCCTGCTGAATGCCCAGGCCTTCATCCTTAAAGGGGCCACTGCTGACATCATATCCTACCACCTGGCCAGATGTTCCACAATTCCAATACTGCAATGCACAAGATTGAACACTCTAGTTTTAAAGCAAGGCTAGATCTCTGGGACCCCTATGTTATGGAGCTACCCCCCATGGGAGGAGATGGAAACCATGGGCGCAACATGTCATTGGGGAAAAGCTTGACAGAGCGGTAGGCCAAGTATAGCCCACAGGTTGCTTACTTCAGAATAGCAAA